>NC_143014.1:242031512-242194694 GCF_055824585.1 Amblyomma mixtum
ACGCAGGAAGCTCGGCTACCCTTTCGGCATGCGCGCTTCCTAGAATGCGGTGCCAAATGTGAAGGACGATTCCTTTTCAAGTGCGCCCGCCGAACACGCCTGCATGTGTCGTCTCGGTTGTTCGACGCCTGCGTTCGCATGCGCTGAGTGCCGCGCAACCTTGCGCTTTCTGATCTCTTGGGCCGCTTTGCTTTTTTTCTAACTGGCTTTTTGTCCCGACGGCGCGGTCTAGTCTTTCTTACAGGCCGATGCCCCTTGAAGCACTTCGCGCCTGTTCTGCTTGGAAGACGCGCTCTTCCCTTTTCATTACTGCGGTCAGCCTGTGAACGAGCTGCACATGTCTCCAGATCATTAACTGCAGTTGCAAGTCTGCGAGGTGCAACGCGGGAAGGCCTCGCCTTTCCTTCTACCGCATTTCTTTCTTTCGCACCTGTCCGCGCAACCGAATTGAGGGCTTTGAATTTGATCCGTTTTCTCTTGGTTCTTGCCCTTTTTCTTTTTCTGCGCCTAGACTGTACCGCGTGCGTCTCCTGATCATTCCTAGCTACCTCTAGTTTCTCAGTCGCACTTTGGAAATTGTCTTGAAATTCCAAACTGGCCTCTGTGCCTTCGCAGCAGAGTGCCAGCTCCACGCAGCTGACAGACGGACATGAAACTGCCCCTGAGATCCCTGGCTCATTCCTTAGGGAGTTGTCCTCTACCGCGTGCCTGTCGCTTTGCGCTCTATTCTCTGCATTGCAGTGCTCAGCTACAACTGAGCCCGCCTGGCTGTCGCTCTGTGCGCCATTCTCTCTACTGCAGTGCTCAGCTACAACTGAGCCCGCCTGGCTGTCGCTGTGCGCGCCATTCTCTCTTTGTCTAGAAGTCTGGCTCTTACTTCTATCTTTATGTTCGGCAGCCTCGCATTCTTCTTGCGCCAGCTTTGCCAAGGTAGCCTCTTCCGAGCCTTTGTCACTGAAGCCACTGTGACATCTCAACTCGATCTTACCGCGGGTGTTACTCTCAAAAGGGGTTTCCGCTGTTTCAACTTGGAAACCTTTCCCGATAGGTAAACCTCCCTTTTCGCGGTCCTGCCGGTTTGACGCCTGTATCGTCTCTACTGAAAGGGTCGCGCTCGTAACAGTCCCGACAAAGTTGTCCGTTGCCACTCCTGCCTCACCTGGAGGAGAATCCTCGCACTCGTGTCGTTGAGACGCTATCTCGGAATGCTCTTTCTTAGCATTACGTCCAACTACACTGGACACGGTCTCGGATTCTGCGGCTTCCCTTGGACCACCGCACCGGTTGAACGCGTTCTCTGCCACTTCCCTCGTGGTGTCGCGATTTACCAACGCGGCTACGGTCACAGACTTTTCGGGTCTTATCTGCGGACCTATTTCATAAGCATCGCTTGCTCTTTCAGGACTTCCGGCTCTCACACTACCGCCCTTTCTTCGTATTTCATTTTGAAGTTCTAATATCTTTAGATTCCTTATTTCATTTTCAACCTTCCACTGTTGCCGTTGCCGTTCCCGTTCCTTCTCTTTTTCCCACTCCCGCTCGGCTTTCTCTTTAGCCTCTTGGTCGTGTTTTTCTTTGCGGGCTTTTTCCCCCTGTACCAAATTCCACGTATCTACCAGCAGTTGATCGTTATTATTGACCTGTTCATGAATGAATTCGCACAGTTCAATTTTGGTTATTTTGTTAGGCACTTCAAAAGACAGTTCCTCGCATATCAACAGCAAGTCCGACCTCCACAATTCCATTAGTTCCATGACACCGCCTTCTCCGCTTTGGCTCTGCTAACTCCACAATGCCTTGAGAATAACCCCTCTCAAACGACAAAGCCCTGATTCCCAGTCAAGATTATTCTCTGAATCTTACAGCCTGGTGAATCCCTTAGCAAAAGCCAAAACGCTCACCCGTGGAGAAAGTACGATGTCGCACGGTCCATCCCACCGCTGCCAGAGATGGGGCCACAATCCCACCGCTGCCACCAGTGTTAGAGATGGGGCCTCTATCCCACCGCTGCCACCAGTGTTAGAAGTGGGGCCTCTATCCCACCGCTGGAACCAGTGTTGAAGACGGAGGGGTCCTGGAGATGACTAACTCGTTTAGCCCCGCAGGTACCGGCTCCGAATGACGATGTCGGACTGCGTTATCGAGGAAACTGTACAGAAGGGTTTATTCTACATATTTACAGATGAGAATCGAATGCAATGCAAATGCTCCGATCACACAACATCCCGTTAAATACGGTTCGCGTTCCCCAAATCCCTGACTAGGGAACTTAGGTCGAATAACGTTGTCCAATCGGATGGGCCATTGATGACGCTGGCGGTACCACCCCCGGCACGGGGCGGTGCTGAAGCTCTCTCGCTCTCTCACAGCTTGGGGGATGAGAAGGGGAAGACAGTCATCAAACACAGATGCGTCACCTTGACCACTGCCGCAAGTGTTCTGTGCGTTGCCTCCGTGGGAAAGCAGAATCCCGCAGTCTCCTCGCAGGTGGTTTAACCTTCTCGAACTCCCCGGCCGGATGGCCGAAGCACGAGACCCCTTCGACACAGCGTCTTTCAATTAGCAGCCTCGCTCAGCGTGACCTTGCGTAGCATCATCCAGTCTGGTGACCCGAAGGCCGACTCGGCCAACGTATACCGCTGTCCGCCGTGCTTCATGTGCATCTCTGCTTCCAGCGTTGCTGCTGCTGTCCCAAGTTCTCGCCACATCGTTGCCTAACGACGACACTCGTTTGACAGTAATTTCTCCCAGGCCCGTGGGAGACAGCGTCCTTCGATCGGTTCGGAGGTTCGGTGATTTGGAGAGCAACAACCCCCGTCCGTCGTCGTCTATGCTTCTGCCGCCGGCGCCAGGTCTCGTTGTCCACTCTTAACAAGGCTCACGATACTGTACGGCAGCTGCTACCAGTTCCGCCGGGCATGTCGCGTTCAATGCACACATTTTTTTCATGCAGAAATTTTTTGAACATTATATCCCGCTCTCCGTCTGCTCGAATGGGCGAATGAAATCGGAGGTGTACATATGCCGCCGCGGTGGCTCAGTGGCTATGGTGCTCGGCTGCTGGCCCGATATACGTGGGTTCGATCCCGGTCGCGGCGGCTGAATTTCTTTGGAGGAGAAATTCGAGGCCCGTGTACTGTGCGATGTCAGTGCACGTTAAAGAACCCCAGGTGGTCGAAATTTCCGGAGCCCTCCACTACGGCGTCTCTCATAGCCTTATAGCTGTAACAGAGGCAGAATTAAAAAAAAAGTTGCGCCATATATAGCGTCTGACTCACTCCTGCTCTAGTGATGGAGCTAGAAGTTTTGCCCGGAGGGATCGGAGTCCTGGTGAGTCGCTTTGGGACGTTAAACCCCATAAACCAAACCAAACCATATATATATATAGCGAAAGACGTCCCGGCCGCGGCAGCTGAGTTTCGATGGAGGCGAAATTCTAGAGGCCTGCGTACTGTGCGATGTCAGTGCACGTTAAACTCTAATAAACAAAACCATATATATATATATATATATATATATATATGAAAGAAGCCAACAGCCACAGAAACCAAGGGGCACAGGGGTTTTTTTTTTTTTTTTTTAAATTAATTTATTTATTTTGTGGTGTTGATCAATTTAGAATATTACTGAACATGTCATCGCTTAAAGCTAATTGATTAGAAAAGCAGAAGAAAAAACAACCACTGCCGCCGGTGGGATCCGAACCCACGACCTCCGAATTACGCGTCCGGTGCTCTACCTCTGAGCTACGGCGACGGCTGTCAAATCTTCTGCTTTCGGGGGTATTTATGTTTACAAGTAACCTAACCTTGAGAGTGTTCATCAGCGCCACCCACGTTCATAAGCGGCGGACGTAGAACGTCCTGAGTAACCGCAGGTAGTGACGTAGAACGTCATCGAACGGAGAGGGTGGAAGCTGCGTGAGAACCCTCTTATGCTTCCTATGGAGTCAAGGCTGCCAGAACCGAGGCCCTCGCTAAGCAATTAAGCAAACAAGGGAAGGGGAATGAGGGGCTCGTTATAAATATGAAAGAAGCCAACAGCCACAGAAACCAAGGGGCACAGGGGATTTTTTTTTTTAAATTAATTTATTTATTTTGTGGTGTTGATCAATTTAGAATATTACTGAACATGTCATCGCTTAAAGCTAATTGATTAGAAAAGCAGAAGAAAAAACAACCACTGCCGCCGGTGGGATCCGAACCCACGACCTCCGAATTACGCGTCCGGTGCTCTACCTCTGAGCTACGGCGACGGCTGTCAAATCTTCTGCTTTCGGGGGTATTTATGTTTACAAGTAACCTAACCTTGAGAGTGTTCATCAGCGCCACCCACGTTCATAAGCGGCGGACGTAGAACGTCCTGAGTAACCGCAGGTAGTGACGTAGAACGTCATCGAACGGAGAGGGTGGAAGCTGCGTGAGAACCCTCTTATGCTTCCTATGGAGTCAAGGCTGCCAGAACCGAGGCCCTCGCTAAGCAATTAAGCAAACAAGGGAAGGGGAATGAGGGGCTCGTTATAAATATGAAAGAAGCCAACAGCCACAGAAACCAAGGGGCACAGGGGATTTTTTTTTTTTAAATTAATTTATTTATTTTGTGGTGTTGATCAATTTAGAATATTACTGAACATGTCATCGCTTAAAGCTAATTGATTAGAAAAGCAGAAGAAAAAACAACCACTGCCGCCGGTGGGATCCGAACCCACGACCTCCGAATTACGCGTCCGGTGCTCTACCTCTGAGCTACGGCGACGGCTGTCAAATCTTCTGCTTTCGGGGGTATTTATGTTTACAAGTAACCTAACCTTGAGAGTGTTCATCAGCGCCACCCACGTTCATAAGCGGCGGACGTAGAACGTCCTGAGTAACCGCAGGTAGTGACGTAGAACGTCATCGAACGGAGAGGGTGGAAGCTGCGTGAGAACCCTCTTATGCTTCCTATGGAGTCAAGGCTGCCAGAACCGAGGCCCTCGCTAAGCAATTAAGCAAACAAGGGAAGGGGAATGAGGGGCTCGTTATAAATATGAAAGAAGCCAACAGCCACAGAAACCAAGGGGCACAGGGGATTTTTTTTTTTTTTTAAATTAATTTATTTATTTTGTGGTGTTGATCAATTTAGAATATTACTGAACATGTCATCGCTTAAAGCTAATTGATTAGAAAAGCAGAAGAAAAAACAACCACTGCCGCCGGTGGGATCCGAACCCACGACCTCCGAATTACGCGTCCGGTGCTCTACCTCTGAGCTACGGCGACGGCTGTCAAATCTTCTGCTTTCGGGGGTATTTATGTTTACAAGTAACCTAACCTTGAGAGTGTTCATCAGCGCCACCCACGTTCATAAGCGGCGGACGTAGAACGTCCTGAGTAACCGCAGGTAGTGACGTAGAACGTCATCGAACGGAGAGGGTGGAAGCTGCGTGAGAACCCTCTTATGCTTCCTATGGAGTCAAGGCTGCCAGAACCGAGGCCCTCGCTAAGCAATTAAGCAAACAAGGGAAGGGGAATGAGGGGCTCGTTATAAATATGAAAGAAGCCAACAGCCACAGAAACCAAGGGGCACAGGGGATTTTTTTTTTTTTTTTTAAATTAATTTATTTATTTTGTGGTGTTGATCAATTTAGAATATTACTGAACATGTCATCGCTTAAAGCTAATTGATTAGAAAAGCAGAAGAAAAAACAACCACTGCCGCCGGTGGGATCCGAACCCACGACCTCCGAATTACGCGTCCGGTGCTCTACCTCTGAGCTACGGCGACGGCTGTCAAATCTTCTGCTTTCGGGGGTATTTATGTTTACAAGTAACCTAACCTTGAGAGTGTTCATCAGCGCCACCCACGTTCATAAGCGGCGGACGTAGAACGTCCTGAGTAACCGCAGGTAGTGACGTAGAACGTCATCGAACGGAGAGGGTGGAAGCTGCGTGAGAACCCTCTTATGCTTCCTATGGAGTCAAGGCTGCCAGAACCGAGGCCCTCGCTAAGCAATTAAGCAAACAAGGGAAGGGGAATGAGGGGCTCGTTATAAATATGAAAGAAGCCAACAGCCACAGAAACCAAGGGGCACAGGGGATTTTTTTTTTTTTTTTTTTTTTTTTAAATTAATTTATTTATTTTGTGGTGTTGATCAATTTAGAATATTACTGAACATGTCATCGCTTAAAGCTAATTGATTAGAAAAGCAGAAGAAAAAACAACCACTGCCGCCGGTGGGATCCGAACCCACGACCTCCGAATTACGCGTCCGGTGCTCTACCTCTGAGCTACGGCGACGGCTGTCAAATCTTCTGCTTTCGGGGGTATTTATGTTTACAAGTAACCTAACCTTGAGAGTGTTCATCAGCGCCACCCACGTTCATAAGCGGCGGACGTAGAACGTCCTGAGTAACCGCAGGTAGTGACGTAGAACGTCATCGAACGGAGAGGGTGGAAGCTGCGTGAGAACCCTCTTATGCTTCCTATGGAGTCAAGGCTGCCAGAACCGAGGCCCTCGCTAAGCAATTAAGCAAACAAGGGAAGGGGAATGAGGGGCTCGTTATAAATATGAAAGAAGCCAACAGCCACAGAAACCAAGGGGCACAGGGGATTTTTTTTTTTTTAAATTAATTTATTTATTTTGTGGTGTTGATCAATTTAGAATATTACTGAACATGTCATCGCTTAAAGCTAATTGATTAGAAAAGCAGAAGAAAAAACAACCACTGCCGCCGGTGGGATCCGAACCCACGACCTCCGAATTACGCGTCCGGTGCTCTACCTCTGAGCTACGGCGACGGCTGTCAAATCTTCTGCTTTCGGGGGTATTTATGTTTACAAGTAACCTAACCTTGAGAGTGTTCATCAGCGCCACCCACGTTCATAAGCGGCGGACGTAGAACGTCCTGAGTAACCGCAGGTAGTGACGTAGAACGTCATCGAACGGAGAGGGTGGAAGCTGCGTGAGAACCCTCTTATGCTTCCTATGGAGTCAAGGCTGCCAGAACCGAGGCCCTCGCTAAGCAATTAAGCAAACAAGGGAAGGGGAATGAGGGGCTCGTTATAAATATGAAAGAAGCCAACAGCCACAGAAACCAAGGGGCACAGGGGATTTTTTTTTTTTTTTTTTTTTTTTTTTAAATTAATTTATTTATTTTGTGGTGTTGATCAATTTAGAATATTACTGAACATGTCATCGCTTAAAGCTAATTGATTAGAAAAGCAGAAGAAAAAACAACAAATATATATATAGCTTCCACCCTCTCCGTTCGATGACGTTCTACGTCACACCTGCGGTACTCGGGACGTTCTACGTCCGCCGCTTCTGAACGTGGGTGGCGCTGATGAACACTCTCAAGGTTAGGTTACTTGTGAACATAAATACCCCCGAAAGCAGAAGATTTGACAGCCGTCGCCGTAGCTCAGAGGTAAAGCACCGGACGCGTAATTCGGAGGTCGTGGGTTCGGATCCCACCGGCGGCATGTGATTGTTTTTTCTTCTGCTTTTCTAATCAATTAGCTTTAAGCGATAACATATTCAGTAATATTCTAATTAATCAACACCACAAAATAAATAAATAAATTAAAAATCCTCTGTGCCCCTTGGTTTCTCTGGCTGTTGGCTTCGGTCATATTTATAACGAGCCCCTCATTCCCCTTCGCTTGTTTACTATATATATATATATATATATATATATATATATATATATATATATATATATATAGTTTGGTTTATTAGAGTTTAACGTGCACTGACATCGCACAGTACACAGGCCTCTAGAATTTCGCCTCCATCGAAATTCAGCCGCCGCAGCCGGGATCGAGCCCGCGTCCTTCGCTATATATATATATATATAGCACAAAAAGATAAATGTATTTGGTTGCTAGAGGTAAAATGCGAAATTGAGAAACGCTTCATTTAAGTAAACATTTATTGGGAGTCGACGTTTCGGACAGAGCTTGTCTTTTATGTATATATATATATATATATATATATATATACTAACTTCTAAGGAGAGAAGAACTGTGTATCTTCAGTGCCGACAACAAAAGGTGGTAATCCATGACTTTGACTCTACTTATAACAATATAAAATGCGGAGTACCCCAAGGATCTGTCTTGGGTCCTATAATGTTTTCCATTTACATAAATGACCTTCCATGTGCAGTTTCGTTTTCCCAGATTCTAATGTATGTTGACTACACCACCCTGATATTCACAGGTAATTCAGTTTTTGCAATGCAACATAATATAAAGGAAGACTTACAGGCAGTTTCTAACTGGTTCTCTAACAATCAGTTAACTTTAAATGCTGTGAAAACTAAATATGTTGTCTTCAATTCCAGAAGAAAAAGTGTAGATGTTAATCAAATTTCAGTTTCTTTAAACAACAACGTAATTGAATCTGTGGCTTCATTTAAATATTTTGGGGTTATACTCGACAACAACTTAAACTGGAAAGATCAAGTTACAAATGTTTGCAGCAAAGCTGCGTTTGGCTGCTATGCCCTTATTAAGGCTAGACAGTACTTCCCTCCAAATGTATTTCGCAGTCTGTATTTTTGATTTATTCATTGTCATTTGAGCTATTGCATTGAATCATGGGGCATACGTATTCGACTTACCTCATGCCACTACAACGTTTACAAAAGCGAGCACTAAGGATAATAACTTTTTCTGCACTAAACCATCCGAGCAACATCCTGTTTAAAGAACTTCGCGTACTAAAATTTTCAGCTCTGCGTGACCACAAAATCTCCGTTCTAGTAAATAGTATCATAACAACTAACTCTCCACTTCCGTTGAGCTTGTTCTCTTTTCCAGTACACAACACAAGACATGCGGCCAACGGTAACTTTAACCTACCAATCCATAAGAATACATACAGTCAGAGATTATTCGAATCTGCTGGGACGAAGGTTTGGAATACATTGCCAATAGAACTAAAGCTTGCCAGAAATTTTAAACTTTCTTCGAAGTTGTTTTTTTTGCGCAATCAAGTAATGATGTGATTTCGCTACTTTCATTGAATGTTTGTATTTTGTTGAATGCTTTGTGTGTATTTTGTTGAAATATGAGTTTACATTTTCCTCAGTTGTTTGTCCAAATGCTTTGTTTTTTTTTTGTTTTTGATATAAGACCAGACAATTTCCTTATTTTTTCACTGTTTTGGGTTGAAAAATTATTCACATATTTCCTATGAGGTTGCCCAAATATGCTTTTTTGTATTGGACCGGATACTAGCCATGTAGGCTATCGGTCCAAATATTTTGTAAAAAGTTTCCTTGGATGAGCAAATAGAGAGTCTTGATTGATTGAAAAAGGATAGGCTCTGTCCGAAACGTCGACTCGCATTAAATGTTTACCTAAATGAAGCGTTTCTCAATTTCGCACACACACACACACACACACACACACACACACACACACACACACACACACACACACACACACATATATATATATATATATATGAGACTGTTAAGAACCACTCGATGGTTTTGGCGCTCGGCTGATTAAACGAAGGTCGCGGGATCGAATCACGGTCATGGCGGCCGCATTTGGATGGAAGCAAAATGCGAAAACGCCCGTGCGCTGTTCGACGTCAGTGTGCATCAAAATCCCCAAGAGGTAGAAATTAATCCTGAATTGTCCATTACGGCGTCCCACATCGCCTATATCATCATCCGAACGTTCAATTCCCGGACCATACCGTACCCTACCATACCATACCATACCATACCATACCATACCATACCATACCATACCATACCATACCATACCATACCATACCATACCATACCATACCATACCATGCTATACAAGGTTGTTGTGAACGGGAGGGGCTCAATGATTAGCAAGTTGAGGAATCGAGAAGCGAGGGTATGAGAGAGAGAGTGAAAGGTACTCTGAGTATGCTTTGGTGCCTGGTACGTTGTTACTGGTTGCAAGAATGAAATAAAGAAACACATGAGAAAACGCCACGTTGGCACGGACAGAAAGCACATAACACAAGACGTTGCTGTGTACAGCAGGTCAATTACACGCTGGTGGAAAGAAAGGAGCGCCGACGATATGGCAGCTTGCACTGAGCGGGGCCGAGCAACGAAAGAGGTGCGCAGCTTGGAAGCAGAAGGCGCACTTTTATTACATGAATTTGCTAGTGCTAAAATAACTGCGGGGAAGCCGTGTACGTAATGATAAGCTGCGGGTTAATTTCAACCATCTCGGGTTATTTAGCGTGCACTGAGATCTAATTAAGTAGGGTTCTCAGTTTGCCTCCACTGAAATACAGCGGCCGAGGTGACCAATTCTTGAACTCTTGCTGAGGAGTCAAACCTCACGGCGGCTCGCAGGCAGTTTCAAGATGAGGTTTCACCCTGTTTTTTTTTTTAATGCGTAAGCATTAGTATCGCCATCTTCGCAAGAAGTGACCGTCGTCATTGGTGTCAGGTTAAAGCCTTGGGATCAGAGTGGTGAGAAGCAAAGGAAAGGTGCAGTGACTGTTCTCGGTGGACACCTAAACCGTGCACTGATGGAAGGGATGAAAGAGAGAGCGAAATACAGAAGTGAAAATGAAAATAGTTTTTTTTAGGAAAGGAAAGGAGCAATGGCGGTCTCGTTTCTCGGTGGAGACCTCAACCGCGCTGTGGTGAGGAGGGTAGAGCTTTAATGCGCTGGCATTAGTAGGTTCATAATGGGAAAAGACCTGGTGTCGTTGGCTGATTGTAGACTCGATGTAAGAGTGTGAAAAGCTCAAAACCACCACCGAAGAGGAAAATCAATGCCTAATGGATATCTGATTTAAACTATAGTCGAACCCGGATATATCGAACTCGAAGAAGATCGCGAAATATTCGGTACCCCGATAAATCGACATATAAAAATGACAATAGCTAAGCCTATCTGCAACCTAGAGGCAAGAATACTCTGCATCCACACTAATGACACGCTTCGTGCAGCAACGAGCCGCTGGCACGCTTGGCAGCGCACCGCTCGCTAGGCGTTTCTAGGCTACAAAACCTACTTCGCGTCGAAGCCGCAGCCGACCGTTCTCTGCAACTAACCAATGGCTATCATACGATGTTTAATCATGTTACCAGTATACTGTATTTGGAGGAATCATTAACATGAATAAAGGTGGTTTCCGCAACATCTTCGTCATCGAAACACGCCAGGTGAGGGCCGCCGCTTATAGGCTTTAGTTAGGTGGGCTTCACCGCATGGCAGCTCTTAGGCGTGGATGCAAGAGATCGGAGGCCACCTTCAAGCACACCCCACGTTCACCTCGACACAAGGTTTCACAGCGCTAAGGCTTCCAACAGGTGCCCAAGGCCGCGCAGCTGACTCCTCTCGACCTGCGCGCTTGATCGATGAGAACTGATAGGAAAAGCGCCACTTGCAGGGGCGCGGATGCTCCGCGACCCTCCTACACTTTTACACAGAATTTCGACGGGGGCTCAATATAGCAAGTAATTCGAGATATCAGGGTTCGATATATCCGGGCTCGACTGAATACTTTAATTGTCGTTGGTGTGAGCGAATTCAGTACAACAAAAATCGGTCACACAATGGGAGTCGCAATGCCAGTTCCCCTTACTTTTTCTAAGCACTGCCATGCACTAAATTCGATCGTAATGCGTACATTGCGGTTTTGTTCTGTGCACAGCACGCAGGCCAAGGAATGCTAGTAATGTTGGGAAAAGTTGTTCCCGATCGAAGCAAACACCAGCTGCTTTCTGGTATAAAAAAAGGACCAAAAAACAAAACAGTGCGGCAGCTGGTGGCTGCGGCAGAGTTTTGGCGCTTTTGCAACGTTTAGAGGATTGAGCTAGCAACAATGACGTACCGACCGTAGGCAACACTGCAAATCGCGTCATATGGTTTGTTGTTTTTTGTTTAAGCGCGGACGTCATAGCGTTCATCGCGTATTGCCGAGGAATCTTAGCTAGAGGTTGATAAGTGCGTGCGCCGCTCCCTCGGTGCGGTATCTGTTGTTCTTTTGATAGCACCGAGCTTGTCACAAGAGCCCCACATGCCACTACGGACGCCACGACTGTTATGAGTGGATCGCAAAGGCCATGAGTCTTGAGGATCCATTTTTTGTCGTTAAAGAGTAAGTTCCCTGTATGCACACTATCTTGTTTCGTCGATTGAATTCGATGTGGCTTTCGTGATTAATGTATTGTGAAGAGAGGTTAGCGGGCCGTTTGTATTGTGGTCACATTTATTTTTGATTTCTAGCCGCTTTGCGTGAGTGCCGTACGATTAGGATTGGGGAGAATCCGACGGGAGATTTTCGATGCAAAGGAATTCCGTTCCGTACATCTGCTGCGCAGGCTGCTTTATGTTTCTTGTTGTCTAGCGATGCTTTATTTTTGATTCATCGCGGAACGCTGCAGCTGCTGCGATTCGCATTGTGTGCCGCCAGGAAGGATGTCTCAGTGCGTGATATCGACTTGAGAAAGCAAAGAATCAAAAGCAGGAAGCATTTGATTTCAGCGCTGAAATTGTCTGCTATAGCTCTGAACTTCCAGTACCGCTGTTTTTGCTTGTAGAGGGGCCTGTTCACTGCCCTGTTTCGACGTGGAAATAAGCTAGAAGGAGTCTATGCTGTTATCGTTCAGCTTTTGTTTTCGAGCAGCTCTGTTTCAAGGAGGTGCGATAACTGGGAAAGGCCCCACAAAGGCATTCTATGAGGCACGAGATTAGGCAGCGCCTGTCCCCACTGCTGTAACCGTGCGCCCTGCTTTCGTCATGCGTTGTCCGACTTTTGCTTGTTGGACGAACACAAATGTCATTTGAAGTTTGGAATGTTTGTCTAATAAAGAACTAAACATTTGTTGCCGCTGGCGACTTGTGTATGATGAACTAGTATGTGGGCGTTACTGAAGTGGCTTTCATGCTGGGGATAGTTTTACTATTATTTAGGTTGGCTTTTCTTGAGTATATTGATGTAGGAGCTATACTTGTCACCTTACTACCTTTTCATGCTTTATTCCTGAAGTGTATGTATGACAATATTTTCAGTTTTTTTTTTGTTAGCCAACAGCTAAATGCATTGCAAATCTTAAGTGTTGTTGTGGTACTTGCTCTGATGCATGTTACACCTTGTCTTCAGTGAAATCGTCAAGGCCATAGCCAACAACAAAACACTTTTTGAGAGGTGGAACCAGTACCAAGACCCATCAAGCTTACCAAGTAAAGAGGATATTGATTGGACTACAAGTGAGCTCCGGAAAGGACTACGCAGCATAGAATGGGACTTAGAAGATCTTGAGGAGACTGTTGGTATCCTTTTATTTTCATTATGCCCTTCCTCATGATGCACTAAAGCAAAGTAGTTTCAGCTGGCTTCCTTTATTTGTGTGTGTTGTTTGAGTTTTGTGTACACAAACCTGTATTAAAGTATTGTGTACATTTCATGGCATGTATTTTTATTTTAATGTAATGCTTGAAAGCTGCAAAAACATTGTCAGGGGGGCTGACTTTGCATATATTAGTCGTAGATTACATGGCTCATGCTAGGCATATGCTGTAAATTTGCAGTGACGCACTTGCTACGCTAGTTGCAAAATTTGTACATGCTGGGAAGAAATCAGCAGACCTCTGTCTAGATTTGTGATACATGATGTAGCATTGCGATCCGAAATTCTGAATTAATATTGGCCTTTTGGGTTCTTTGAGGTGCATGAAAATCCTGTTACCAGGTGTAGTACAGCCTTTGTTACCAGGATTAAACCTGCAATTAGTGCCTTGCTTCAGAGCACCCTAGTTGCCGATATGGGTATGGTTCCCACAACTGAAGCATAGCCCCAAACATAGGCTGCCTTATTCCAGACTGATATTTATGTCATTGCCTGCTGTGCTTATTTGTTTAATGATGTTGTTGTTGATGTAGATTTTACTGTAACTTGTCATAGTTGGTAGAAAGTTGTAGGAATCATTATACTAATGAATAACTGCACATTCTGGAGCGTTCAGTGCTGCAGTGTCTTAATTTTATTATTTACAAATACTGAGTTTAAGATGTGCTTGCAAGGACTTTACAGTAAATAGTTCTTGACAATGCAACATCAATAGTGCCAGTTTGGTTTTTGTTATGAGCTCTTTGTGAAAAGTGTAGAAAGGGTACAAAGCGTTGCATGTGTTTGTCTCACCTAGTTGTCGTTAGTATTGCCACATGCATGACCAAGCACTTCCTGGAATTGGCAATCTCACTTTTCAGTGATATGTTATTTGAGATGTTAAATCCGTCAAAATGAGCTGTTTGAACCGTCTCGCCTTACTCAAGACTTACAGGAAACAAAGCCAATCTTTGAATCGTTATTATGAATAGTCAGATTAGCTGTCTTCCTAAGGTATATAATGTGCTGACTTTTATTTTAAAAATGCTACAAGTTGCTAAATTAGTTTTACAACAATTCCTCAGCATCTGAATATGCTGTTCGTCATATGCTGTTCGTCATATAGGACCAAGAAAAATTACATGAAACTGTGAAAAGTTGCCCAGTTTCAGTTTTAATGCATGATCCCTTTGGAAATTAGCATTGCAACTAACAGCATGAAATACACAGGCATTGATCTCTTCACTTCTATTTTATTATGTCTGCTGCGCTCTTCCAGCCCTGATACTTACCATGGTGCCCTGTGTTTTCATGTTATATTGTTACTGATTACTAGATGCTTGCAAATTCTATTTTTGCAATTTCCCTGTTGACTGCTCATTAAGTTGAAGTAGCGGAGCAATAGCATTAAGTGTGAGTATTAACACACTGTTCGAGTAGTTTTGTTGATTCCATACTTGGTTCTAATTACAAGATCATGGCTGAATGATATGAGGCAATAATGCTCATGATAAATTTATGGCACTTTTTGCTTTGCTGTGGCGTGCTAAAACCTTGCAGGATTCTGAAAGCTGAAGCTGGTATTGGCGAGTCTGGAGCGTGGTATACGAGGCTGCTTGCATTTGAGAGCAGCTCTTGAATGACTGCTGCAGGGGGGGGACTGGTATATTATTATAGGCAGTGGTGCGATAGTCCAGAGTGATTGCCAATGATGAGTTGTTTCTTTGTTCATTTGTCTTTGCGAGCTCTGTCCATAATTAATTAGCACAAGCTCTATCTTTCTGAAATCTTCATGGTATGAGTCAGAGTATGATTGTTTGCCTATTGGGGAGAAGGTAGTTGACTGCTCGTTTGTTCTGGGTCATTTATCCACTATGATGACTCAGTGGCTTTGGCATTCAGCTCCTGATCCCAAGGTCCTAGCCACAGTGGTCGCACTTTGATGGAGTCAAAATGCAAAATGCTTGTGTGCTGCGTGGTGTCAGTGCACATTAAAAAACCCCAGGTGGTCTAAATGAATCCAGAGCCCTCCAATATGGCTTCCCTCAAAGCTTTTATGTTACTTCGTTACATTAAACCCTACATACTAATACCAACTGCCGTATACACTCGACTCAGGACTGCGCTCGTTTGTGGGCTGCTCCCACCATCTTTAGAGCCGATAATTTGAAGAAAAAAATAATTTAAAAAAATGGTAAAGAGCTGCTGCATCTCACATGTATACATTTCCTTGTGTGGCACGCTGCCTGAGGAGGTGTCAAATGACGACAGCTGCCCACTGCTATCATTATCATCTTCCAACGTGCACTGCTGTGCAGCTTTGTGCCACTTAAAGCAGAATTCAGGCACCTGTATTCAGGAGTGGATGGCAGCGCTTAACCGTGAAGTGACACTGACTGGGTGGCTAAGAAGGAGGGCATCACTTCAGCTCGTCTGCACGGGGATTTTGAATGCGTCAATTCGCGGAGTGCTATGTGCATGAATGTTCTTCATGTTATAAATTAATGCAATGTATGTAACCGAACATGACTTCATTTACATGAAAGGTGAAGAGCTGTGTCTGAGCAGTGGAGACAGTAGTAACAAAGAAGAAACTTAAAGGCATCTGCAACCAGGTGCTAGGTATAGTATCAGACTATTTTGGTACAATAAAGTAGTTTTCCTGGAATAAAGTTGAAAAATTGAATTGAAAATTGCCGCTTTCGTGGAAGGGCCACAGCCTGGCATTTAAAAAAACAAAGTGTGCCCCTTAGTCGAGTGTATACAGTACTCTGGGTCATTTCTTTCAAATTGTAGGTTCCTGGAAGTTTGGTTTCCTTGAACCAAAGATCTCTTCAACTTGATACATTTCAGTCAGAGTTAATGGCATGTTTCATCTGTTTCGAAACCTGGTGGCATAACTTCCTTTATTGGTTTATCTTAAAAAAAAAAAAAAAGTGTTGGCTGATTTAGCATGGTTAGGCCAAATGTGAATTAGGTGCACTAGCACTTTGGTTTTTGATTTGGCATCTGCTTGAGGCTCAGTTTTCAAGGTTAAGCAGGCTTCAGACAAAGATTGGTGAAATCGGACTTCAGCTCTGCCTTAAGGTTATGATGTGATAGCTTTCCCATATAATGTCCACATATGAGGAATTGGTCATCCTCTACTTCACATTCATAAACCGCTGGGAGTCCTCGTACCACTCCTGGCGCAGTGGTGCAGCGGTTAATGCATGCGTCACTGCCCTGCGATGGCAGGTGCTGCCACCGGTGGGGCTTGTGAGACCCAGGTTGCTCTTCCTGAGCAACCTCAAGGTCATGGAGAGAGGCTTTGGACAGACAAACATTGGCAAAATCACAGATTCGGGGTTTTGGTGCTAGCGCAGAAAACAATACTTTTTGGGCTAGTGCAAATGAAGTGAGCCAAGGTGTTTTGAATACATATGTGCATGCCTCTTGTGAATGACTACTGCTGTGTGTGCTCAGTCATTGTTTCTTTTGACAGTCTTTTACAAACAGCATATTAGTACTGTTTATGGAACAGCACTAATATGTTGTTTGTGTCTAGGCAGACAGCACATTAGTGCTGTTTGTGAAAAATTGGAATGTGAGAACCCATTTGGATTAGCTGGTAGGCTGAGCATGCTTTGCTGACATCATACTGTTGTTAGGGTTGCAGTGCTCAGCCAGTATTGAAAGAGAAACTAGTGGAAGGGAAGGAAGAACATCAGAGACAGCACACAGGATAGTGCTGGTTCTGTGATTTCTTTCCTGCCTTTTTGCTTATGCTTTTACCTTTCCTTCATGCATGTGCCAACTTTCCTGTTTCTTGATTTTATGTAAACAGCCTGTGGTTTAGGTGTTCGGGCTGCCCTAGATGCTTTGTCTGCTGTTACAGTGCATACAGTGTGTGAGCTCGCTGGAGGGGCTGAAGAGAACTCCAAAGTGGCTAGGGCTAGTAGGCGATGCCCCTCATGCATTTGCAGTTTTTACTTCAACTGTGTACTTTGAGCATTGATGTGTTGTGCCCTGTGCGTTTTGCTCACTTTGTATTGCAAGCTGGACTGCCTAATGCAACCCCACTGTGTGAAAGAGTCATGCATTGCCAAAGAGCTGCATTTTGCATGCTGTTTTCACTAGAGTTGGCAGACTGATGAGCTAGGGGTCATTAATGATTTAAATAATTGCTACTTTAGAATTGCAGCAAGATCATGACGAGGAAGTACAGTCGTGCCTTGTTAATACTGACATGCTGTCTGACTAAAATTCTCTTTAAGGCAAGTCGGCCACAAAAAAAAAATAGCAAAGAGGAGTGAATTGTTTATTTGGAAAAAGCTTTGTCAGTAACGTCTGCTTCTTAGCACAGCTGTATGCAGTGAAGTTAAAAATTAGGAAAAATCCTGAGAACTTGGAAGTGCATAATCCTGGTTATTTTATTTTTATAAAATGCAGTTTGAAGCACCTCGTGGGCCATGACACATGTGGCAGGAGACTCTGCTACTAAGGCTGTGCACATTTTGCAAATGACTACCACCTATCTCTTCCCAGATAGACTGGGGGTGTTGGATGCATTGAAGTAGCAAAAGCTAATGAAATATCTCTCTTCACCGGCATTCATGCAATACCTCGCAGCAAATGAAAAGGAGTGTTGACTTGGCAGTTGAAATGTAAAGTATGAAGGCACAAAAAAAAAAAAAAGCCGTCACTAAGGCATTTGAGCTTTCACCTGCCTTGGCACTTGTTTTGCAAAAAATACAGGAAAAGAAATATTTGGTTGGGGAAGTCGAGGTGTTTTTCATGTAGCCTTTGATATTAATGCTACAACAATATATAGGCCTCAGTAGGCACTGTACATTTTCACCGTGGCCATTTTCTGAGCAGTGTACATTAACAGGATTAACCAGCATGTGTATTGAAAAAGTTTGGTGTCCAGAAAAATTCGGATCTGTATTCTTGGGGCATGACTGTATATGGTTCTTGAAACCAGATATTTTCCAGCTAATGGCTGGAATGCAGGGCAGTGTTTTTTTCCTCATGACATCAGTGGTGACAGTAACTTTTGTAAGTGTAAATGCTGTTATTTTTATTGCCCTGTAGTTTTTCATAGTATTTCAGGCATATTGTGTTAGGTAGCATGGACACACAGGTGCTTCAGCATTGCTGCTAAAGTCAGTCTGTTAAAGATTTGGTGCTTGCAGCTGCTGCTTATTAAAAAAAAGTAAGGATTTGAAGCTGGGTCTGCACTTGTGTATTTTTTCTGCCTTTTGCCATACTTCCTTAACTGCTGTGTTTTCAGCTATTGTTGAAAAAAATCCAAAGAAGTTTAAGATTGATGAAAAGGAAATCAAAAGCCGGAAAGCATTCATTGAGCAATCCAGGAATGAAGTGAAGGTTGGTTATGCAAGTTCGTTTTGTTTTATTGATCATGACTTCTTTTCTGGTCAAGACCCTTCAAGTTGGATCCAGGAATCTGGCAGCCAGCTTGGTATGATGCATGGTTAAACCAACAAACTGTAAATAGCTTGGTATGATGCATGGTTAAACCAACAAACTGTAAATAAAATTGTGTAGATACTACGTAATTTTATTTACAGTTTGTAAATTTTTCGAATGTTCATTTCAAACATTTTCGAATGTTCATGTCAGAAATTCTACTTTCTTTTGTGAGAAGACTAACCTAGAAGTTTCACATTCCACAATAGCCCCAAATGCTTTTCTCTGTTCGTCTTTACGCTTAAAAACAACATAGTACTTGGCAGTGGAAGCGAAAATACTTGAAATAATACCGTTAGCAGCTGTGTGGTGGCATGGAGCTTTGATGCAACATTGTTTCAGTTTTGCTTCATGCATTTATTCATGCTGTCATTATCAATTGCAGATTGCATGTAAATGCCTTACAATATCATGGCATTTTGTAATCTGCTAGAGATTAGATTCAGATTGCCCTTTTGAGCTGTGTAGGGAAGCGCATTGCACTCTTTGAAGGCACAGTTCTGAAAGTGACTCATTTTGCAGCCATTCATGTGGAATGCACTTGTTGTGGGTGTTAATAAATGCACTGGGGGAATACACTCTGCTAGAGTGTGCACTTGTTACGGGGCAGAGTTAAGTTACATACGAGAGCCCCCCCCCCCCTCTTTTTTTTTGGTAAAACTGTTTTTTGTTTTTAGTATCGAAAAGAATTCCTATGAAGACTTTTTTTTTAAATCCAATCTCTCCCTGCAATGCCACCTTCCTGAAAATGCAGTCACCAAGTACCAGAGTTGAAAGTGTCAGTGGAAATCTGATGCTGTACCAAAAGCATTTCAGGATGCCCTGGTGATCGTGAAATTCTATTCACATTCACAACTCTAAGCATGACTTCTCATCTGTATAAGTTTGACCGGCATATGTTAGCAGTGAGCTTTAGGGAACCAACCAAGTGTCCCGGCAAAGTGTAGCCAAAGATCAGTGATAAAAATATACCAGGGCACAATAGGTGAATGCAACTTCAACCATTTTGTTGACCACTGTATATAGCAAGCCAGAGTATTTTTATATTTTGTTCAGATGAGTAATGAAATAACTTGACAAAATTAATTTTTTAGCTATAGCTTTTCAGGCAAAAATTTCAGTACTGTATTGTGGAGTATCCAGGAAGTACCTCTAATTCATCAGTTTCTGTTTTAATATATGCATTAGGCAAGTTTTTTTTTTTTTCATGTTGAAAGAAAGCTCGTGAAATATGAAAAAAAAAAGTGGTGGTCCGCTTGCGTGCCATTATACCAGTGCTTGCAAATGTGGAACCCATGAACATAGCTGCGGTCAGTGGTGCTAACAATAGAACAGAAGCAACGACATTGCTTTGCAAAATTGAAAGTGACGCCTGCAGCCTACCTGGCTGTGTTCAGTGTTGAAAACAGCGGGCGTGGTGGTTTTCAGTACCAATGTGTAGGCTAATGTACTAGGTAGTGTTCCTAGCTATTGACCGGGTGTTTAGTCTGTCCAGAACTGCATAAAAATCACCGACTTTTGCAGCAGAGCATGACATCAAGATTTAAAGATGCCAGATTCAAGATGCCAGACGCGAAACACTGGCCAATGGCTGGGAATGCAGCTTAGTGTTTTGGCCGCTAATGTAAACCACCGTGTCTGCTACTTTCCACACTGAACACCGCCAAGTTGCAGGTGTTACTTTCAGTTTAGCCACCAGTGGCCGTGTCATTGATTTCGTCCTATCACATTTGCAGCACCATCTAACACTGCTACATTCACGAGTCCCGCGTTGGAGAGAACTGCTGTGGCAATGCGAGAGCAAATTGTCGCATGTTTTTTTTTTCTTTTTCGTTTTCCCTTCAGTGTGCAAAAAACCTAATCTAAAGTAGATATCAAAATAAATGCTGATAAATCGGAGGTTTTCTGGGATGCTCTACAATTTGGCACGAGAGTTTCTGCCGAAAACAATATCTTAAAAGTTAATGTTTTCAATTTATTTAATTGCTCACTTCAGCAAAATATAAATATACTCTGACTTACTATATATATGTAATAGTAACCAACAACAGGGCTGAAGTTGCATCCACCAATTGTGCCCCATTACATTTCTAAACTGTGGCTATAAAGTTTTGCTGGGATACCTGGCATATTGGCTGAATGTTATCTTGGCTTAATTGTGTCGCACACTACTGTGCACTGGCATAGGCTGCCTTGGTGCTGTTTTGCATTCCATATTACATTTGTAATGCGAGAATGTTCTCGCACTTTAATGTGGAGAGGCCTGGCAGGTTTAGTATATATGTGGCAGTACTTTGAATGCAGATGGTAATATATGGCATGTCAGTAAGAACTGAGAGATAAAAGGAAATGTGACTCAAAACATTTTGTAAAACCGGCCGCCCCACCTCACGCCGGTGGCGTCCATTGAAGACGGTAGCTGGCGGGGTCGTGAGGGAGAATTACCGGTCCCGATGACCCCGCGTACACTACCGATCCATTACATATATGGCATGTCAGTAAGAACCGAGAGATAAAAGGAAATGTGACTCAAAACATTTTGTTAGTACAACCCATCTTTTTGACTTGTTGGTGGATGTAATGCACATAGATGCCCTGCAAGGGGTGAGTGTTTCTTTTAATCGCTTTGGTTAGTGAAATGAAGGTATGTTGGGACTATTCCAAGGAAAACCTGATTTCTCTCTAGCCAGAAGCTCAAATAAAAAAAAATGCTACATTTTTTTCCCGAAACTTTTTGAAATCTAAAACCAGGAAAGAGCCCAACTTGTGCATGCATTGACAATCCCCAAGTGTGGTAGTATCTGCATGCCTGCTGTTTTCATGCTTTGTAATGACAGTGTGGCTTTTTAGTGCTGCTGTTAAATTTTTGATGATCTTTGTGTGGGTGGTTTGCTGGGCGTGGGGTTTAGGTTTAATCTGATGGCTTCATAAAGGCTGTGTTCACATGGTGGCTCATGGTAGTTCTGGTAAATTTTGTTAATGGTTATGTGCTCAGTTTATGCCTTTGTTCAGGCAGTAGTGTTAACTAATCGGAGGCTTTGATACATATTCTGTGGCGCTTTGTATCTGACTCAATGAAGTTCAAACAAATCAAACATTGGGGGAATCAGTATGACTTGCTAGTTTGTTTTGAATTGTAGCCATGGCCGGTGGCTAATGCATATGTGTCTTGGTATTAGCCAGCGGCTTCTTACACACTTCCACTGTCTCATGAAAGTACTAGCAAGTTTTGCCTGCATAAGAAATTCTTTTGTATTCCTTCAGTCATGCTTTGTCTTTCTTGTTTCTGCACGCGTGTGCGAGAGAGGGGTAGACACATGCATCTTTAGAGAGGCAAGCTTGACATAGTTTTGCACCCTGTCAGGTAGGCAATATGAAGTGACTGCTACGTAGAGTGCATTTCACTGTGATTTCAAGATGGGAATTAATTGGCCTATTTATAATTCAAACTAGGAACTGTGGGATGCCAAATGAAGCTTACTAAATACTGAGTCTGTTCACATTGAATCTAGGCACAGGCTCTTGCGTGTTGTGGACGAATGGTTCTGCCAGTCCCTTTGATGACAGCAAAGTGGCATCCTTCGCTAAGCTTATATGTGCGGAAAATTGTGAAGTTATTTGTTTGGCAGGTTGTGCGAGAAAGGTGAAAGCTTCCAGTGGAATTATTTGTTGAATGATGCATCAGTTAACCGTGCTCTAATCTGAGACAGTTTTGGCTGCAGGCTTTCGCTTTAACGGGTGGTGCCATACTTTCTCCATGCATATGCCTCCAACACCACTTAGCATGCCTTGCAAAGAATACAGTCTCTGCCCCCACACAATACCCATGCCGAAATCACAGCTGAAATGTCTGTAGTTACTGTTTTGGGGACCAAAGGATGCTGTTGGCTTTCATGGTACTGACCTCGCCATGTAAGCTACAGCAAGTCTTGTCCTTATTGTGGTGTGCAGATGACTGTGCATGAAACTTATATCCTGCTTTGTGTATCATTTGCCATTCAAAACTAAAGTAGAGATACAAATTAAACCTTAAAAATTGAGCATTGTAATTAAGTTAAGAATGTATTTGGAATTTGAAACAGCTCACCTGTTATTTTCATTTGTGCAGTGTATGAAAGAAGCAATCCTTGAAAGCAAGGCAAAGAATAAGAAGATGAGACCATCCAGTATGGTAAGGAATCTTGCTTATAATTTCCCGTTAGTAGTGTCCTGCAAAGGCTTTTATGATGGTGTGCGCCTTTACAGGTTTGCAGTGGACGCATAATAACTTTTTTGTTTCACCTCATTTTACTTATTGTATGTATGGAGAGTTATGGGAGGAGTTGCTTTGAGCAGCTCGACGTATTTAGCACCATGAGTGGCAAAAGCAGTCGTTATTCTGCGGGGTTGGTGTGAGCTTTCCCTCCTATTTTTTTTTTCTTAATATTCGCTTGGCATTCTGTGCAGCATGGCTCACAGCCTTAAAGGGGCTGTGAAGAGGCTTTGACACCATCAATGAACGAGTGCAAATTGTGTTATGCACATGCCCATTTTCATTCGAATGAAATTTTACAGGTTTCTGCTTTTCAGGAAGTTGAACCATTTGAGTAAGAAGTTGTGTACTCGTTTGGTGCTTATTTTCCTTTCTGCTACCTGTAACAACATGGATTTGCTGTGATGCAATTCTTGAAAGTGCTTTGTTACTGGCTGTGAGGGACTGCGAAAGCTATTAGTATTCCTATGAGTTTCGTATTCTCTATTGTTTAAGTTGTTTTCTTTTTGAATTTTTTGTCAGGTATGTCTTATACAGTGGTGCAACTTATGTATGACGAAAAATGATGCACCACTGCGCGCTTTCTTTTGCCGTGCCCAGTAACTATGTTTTAAATAAAAACAATGCGTGATAGTGAAAAAAATGGAGTTCTTTTCTAAATGTTAGCTTATGGGTAGAATCGCATAATCTCTCCGCAACCAAACCGAATGTGGCAGCACACGCTGCATGCCACTGCCATCGCATGAAGTTTACCTGGTCCAGCCATATTTTTGAATGAAGGTTACGATTTTAGCTGGACATCCATTTGGCTGTGGTTTGGCTTAGTGCGCATCGTGTGTTCTTGCTGAACTTGACGCCGCCTGCGAGGCGAAGGAGCTATGATGCAAAATTCAAATGGTATGCCATTGAATGTGCGCTGGAGATTAGGAACCATATAGCAGGTAGACAGTTCTGATGTAGTGAAAAAATTACTGTGAACTTGAACAAAGCCAAAAGTGGTTGCAGTTGGTGAAGCCAACAAAAAAGGCAGACCGCGAAAAGATTGTACGCTGGCCACAGCTTGTGATTCATTTATACACAGCAGCTGCCACAAGCATGTATCTTACGTAGGGATCCTCAGCGGGTTTTTAGAGTGCTTTGTGAATGGTGTGGCTTATGACAGGAAATCATGTTACATAAGGAACAAAACATTGACAGCTGATTGCTTAGGTTTGCTGCATAGTAAAATGAAAAATAGTGGGGTGTACCATGACATGGTGCTTCGATACAGGCTGAAACCGCTCAGAGCCTGCTGAAGCAAAGTGTGTGGGCAAGGGTGACTGCTGGGGAAGGGGCCATGGCAGTCAGTGAGCAGGAAACAGTTAACTTCCTCAAAGGTCTGTAACTGAGTTATGACTTAATTTATTCAAAAAATTTTTGTGCGGGGACTCATTTTATGGTGCAGTAGAACTGCCACGCAACAACGTTTTCAACTATGTGAAGGCCTGCTAGTACATCTGTCACACATGTACTCTCAATTCTTTTTGAAGTGATGCAGGTCAATTACATATTGTGTCTTCTGCATTGCTACAAAGTCATTTTCTAGCATGCTCAACTCTGACCTGTGCAAAACCTTAGCAGCAATTGATGGAAACAGTCTGTATGGTGCTGTGTTGCACTGCTTGCATAGTTGGTGCATGGAAAGCCATGAAAGCGTTGGCATTGCTGGCGGATACTCATGTGCAGTTCAAAATGTCTAACATGTAGCAGTATGAAAGCAATATGATGAAGTATGACATGGCAGGAAAATGCTGTTGTGAGTAGTATCCCTGTTGCTGAGGGAGCCACTACCAAGTTGGCAATGGCACTAGGGTAGCAGACGTGACACCAGGTCTACAGCAAGGTGCATGTGTTCAGTATTGTCACTCAGCATTTCAGCGCTCTGGAAAAGTCAGCAGGCCTTTACACTGGCAGTTGCTACATAGTGTCATTGATAAAGGAGCAAGTTAATGCTGTGACCAACTTTGCATCAGCTGTTTAAATGTAGCATTATTAGGGATTGAGCAACCATGCAGTGCAACGAGCATTGGTGAACAGGATGTTGGTCTCACCTCTTAGTTTTCCTGTGGTGTATTAATACAGAATGTGGGCTGTGAAATACTGCCTGTGTTATCAGTGAGCGAAGGCACTCTTTGTCAGTGTGCCTTGATTTTATTGTTTTGCATGACCATGGGAGAGCCCTATAATGCTGTCTCATTCCAGAAAGAGTGAAAAGAATGATATTAGCTACAATTTCCTCCCTATTTTTATGCCCTCCTCATTAAGAAGGCTAAGGTTCTGAAAAGGCAGTCACATTGTGGGCATGGGTAACTTATCATGCTGCTTGCCTGACTTTCATTGTCAGTCAGTGTTTTGACGCGGGCCTTCATTCTTTTTCCCAGGTGGTTTCATTTTGTACCCGTATCAAACGTCCAGCTGCCAATGAGCATCTTTAGTTGTTCTCTCTGCCAAGCTTTTTCTTTCTACCTGAACTCTGGTATCCCATCTTGCATGATGCATCTTTTGTCATCAGCTGCACTGCCATTTGTTGTCTTTTTCATGAATCCCAGATGGTGAGAGCACAGGCAGATGCGAAAGGCAGATTGCGATTTATACTTTCAAGCCTGATTGAGGGCTGCTGTCAGATGCCTTGGGCCCATTGAGCTGCCGAGTATTTTATGCACCCGACTTCCTGTCCCATTTGCACCTTTTTTTAATGTAAACGCCCATTTACATGTGCTGAGCCCATCATAAGGAAATGTAAGGGACTGTGGCCTGCCCAGACCCTCCCTGTTTCTCAGTTCCTTCTTGTGTGTACTAAAACGGATTTCACAAAAATGTTTGCAAGCTCCGGCATACTGCTTGAATGCGTGTTGCATTGCATGGCTGGATAAGTAGTCTCCACGTCTGTGAGCATTGAGTTGGACACGTATGGTGGCAGCTTGCTTCATTTGCACCTGAAGAGTTTGATTCAGGTAAAGTTCATTGTGAATTGAAGATGCCTGTGTGACAAGAGAGCAATGTTTTGCATGTCTGTGGCAGTGTTTAACTGATAGTATGCTATGTGCCTGCAGGAACTGTTCAACTCATCACGCACAGCCAAGTACACAAGTCTAAGAAATGAGGTTGAGAGCCCGGTGCGTCGGCTTCTGGATCATACCCAGCAGCAGCAGCAGGTTTGTAAATGGTGGTGTGTTTGACATTTTAAGAAAGCCTTGGTGTGCTGCTTGTCTAGGAGCCATGAAAGTTTATGCTGTTCTTGTTGCACACAAGCACTGGCAATAAACGCTCATGATCCTGCTCTAGCCAACCCTTTTTCTATTTGGTTGTTCTTATTAGGGAATGGCTTTTGTACTGAAGTTCTATAATGGTACTTTTTTTTTTTTGCTTCAAAGGGACCATGAAATGGTACTCACTGAGGTCGGGAAAAGTGCACAAGGAATTGGTATTCCATCACTCGTCACTACACCGCAAAAAGTTTTGAGGTAGCTTCTGTAACGCCGAAGATATTGGTGACTAAAAATGATGCTGCTCCTCTCCCCCTCAACTCATGCATGCCAATGTGCGAGAAAGAAAAAAAAGATCAAGAAAACAGGTCGAGATTGCACTCAGCCGAACCCTATCCGCCCATGTCATTTGGGCACACCCTACGAGAAGGCTTGGCCAGATTGCCCATTGATGTCATTGGGGTTGGGCAGCTAAGCAAGCGCAGTGTGGTGTTGCCTCATTGATTAAGAGCAGCAGTTTTCAAAAATTATTTGTAAATTATAGAGTCCATGTAGCACTTTTAAATTTGACTTGAATACTCACAAAGACCACCTGTACAGATTTCTTGCATTAGAATATGACCATCAAAATAATTTCAGTGTCCACTTAGTTTCAGATGCAGTTGTGTGTGTGCAGAAAGGTGTTAAAATGAGATGAGGGGTAGTGGCTTGCTCGACGCACTGCTGTGTGTCCGGCTGCACCGTTGTGTGCTTACAAAGTTGGCAAACGCTTGAGTGTCGGCGAGGAGCATAGCAGTTTAAGCCATAATGCTATATAACATCCTCTACACTGAAATGCTATGGAGGAAGCAGGACCTTCAGGCCCTTAAGGGAACCCGAGATCATGAGCGAAAATGCCTAACCCCTCTCACACCACAGCTAGCATTCACACCATGGCTAACACTCACACCATGGCTAGCACTCACACCACAGCTCTACACACTACTAACCATCCCATGAGCTTTTTTTTTTAACCTTGCTTGAAAAACGTGCACCTGACCTTTAGGGCCAGTGTTCAGCAGGTGCAGTTTATTTCGTGGTGTTGACTATCACAAAATAGTTGGATTGTGTCCTGATGCAGCAAACACCTTGCGAAGTGAATGATGCTAAATACCAGCGACGCATCTGCGGCTGACTGCATGCTTTGTTGATGTTGGCTGGATGGGTGGACGGGGGAGTCAGCGGGCAGCCGGGCTGGTGGATGTATGAAATGAAATTTCGACTCTCCCAAAAACATTTATTGAAACGTTTTTTTTTTACTCGCGTAATGAGCCTCTTGCTGCCAAATTGATTGCAACTTTTCTGAAAAAAAAAAAAAAAAAGTGGGTTCGTTATGCGAGTAGGTACGGTAGTAACCAGCTGTTTCTTTTGATTAAGATGGGAAAGTTCAGTTTTCACTGTCACCAACCTGGAAGCTGCAGGACAAAAGCAAGGCTAGCATTTCTTGCTGAGGAGGTGTTCAAGGGCTGGATATGTGAAGAAACAATGAGTGGTAATGAACCAAAGGGGATAATGAATTGATAATCAGCACCTTTTTTCTGCTTTTTTTTTTTACCTTTTAATTTCCACATACAACTGCTGCATACAAAGCGGTGGGACACTGCCTAAATGCTGAAAGCTTGTATGGATAGTTTTATTTTGTTGTGTGCCACTGTCCGAAGCTTAACATGGGCTAAACACTGGGAACATTTAATAGTTTAGCCCTGACACATCTGCATACAAGTTATTTTAATGGTTGAATTGGGAAATGGCTGCATGGTTGTGCTGGTTAGGGCTTCTTATGCCAATGAATGATAGGAAGCGTACAGTTTATGGTGTCTTCTGCAGGGACAATTACTAATGCGCATACCTTCTGTTTGTCTTTGCTGCAAATGTGCAATGCTTTCATGGTTCCTCCTCAGGTCAGAATGCGCTCACTTGAGCACTGATATATCAAACCCGGATATCTAGAATTATCAGCAATATTGAGAACACAGACTATCCCCTTGAAAGTCCTGTGTAAAATTATAGGAAAGTTGTGTAGTATATCAAACTTGTGTTCAGCAGGCCATTAGATATAGTATAGAACAGCAAGCTGCACCCCTGCAAGTGGCACTTCTCCTAATGTCTCTCTTGACTCACTTTTTGCGTGTGGAGATGGGTCGGCTGCGTGTCCTTGGGCACATGGTGTTAGCGCTAGTGCTGTGAAACCTAGTGACAAGCTGAACGTAGGGTGTGCGCGAGGATGGCCTTCAATGCCTTGTGCTCATTTCTCACGCCATGTCACTGTTACATGATGAAGCCAACCTAACTAAAGCATAGTGGTGGCCCTCGCCTAGCGTGCTTCACTACTGAAGGCATTGCAGAGACCAGTGTGCCTCAGTTTTAATGAGGTTATGTTAGTTCTGTAAAACCTTTTGACGAGCTGAAGATAGCTACGGGTTGCACTTCACAGTTTTAACCTAAAAAAAAAAAATCGCTAAAAGTACGCCAAATTCAGTTTTATAAATTCGGTTTTAACCGAAAAACGTCAGTATTCTTATCAATGAAGGCATATGTTGACTATGAGTTACAGTCAGTAAAAGTTGAAAATTATCCTAGCAGGGAAGCCGGGGGCCGTGATGCGACGGTGACATTGTTGGATAAGCAGAGCAGTTCTGCAATTTGAGATATTGCTTTGCTAACTTACTAGGCCGGTGCAGACCGGAAAGCACATCTCCTTGCCGCCTGCTAGCTCAGCATTGTTCATTCCCTATCACCACCTGCTTAGAGCAGTTAGTCGATTAAGTAGGCTTAATATCTGCATGTAGGACACTGACATGAAACCATGCATGGGCATCCCGAAAACATATGTTTTGGCTACTGCGATGATTGAACAGCAGTTCCGTCGCTGCCAGCAACACACAGATGTGATGCCCCGCCCTCTTCCTAAACCCACCTCGACAACCCAACGATTACATGTCAGCCTAGTTCTTGAAGTAAACATCCACTTTTGTGTTTTTGTCTGCTGGCTATCTCATTCACCTTGCATTACTTTTTTAATAGCGATAGCAATTCCTTCTGCAAGCACAGCTCCAAGTGCTACCATTTGCTTGTTAACTACTGGTAAATAATCTGCTCATGCTGACAGAATGCATAAGGCTCCCGTGTATTATGTTTTTTTTTTCCGGCATGTATTATTTTCACCAAATGAATTAGTCAAATGCAAAAAGGCTCCTGTGTGCTATGTGATGTCAGTGCACGTTAGAGGCCCCACGTGGGCGAAATTATTCTGGAGTTCTCCTCCACTATGACATTTCTTTCTTTCTTTCTTTCTTTCTTTCTTTCTTTCTTTCTTTCTTTCTTTCTTTCTTTCTTTCTTTCTTTCTTTCTTTCTTTCTTTCTTTCTTCTCTCACTCTCACCATCCTTCCTTCCCTCACGGCACGGTTAAGGTGCCCACCGAGAAGCGAGACATTACTGTTCTATTTCCTTTTGTCAAAAACGCTGAGATAGGCACTAAGGGACTTCAGACCACATAGGATCGCCACATTAAATCACCAAAAAAAGTCACTAATTAATTAGTCGAAAATAGCGTACGCTGAAAAAAAAAAAAAAGAAGCTTGCGTTCAGAAATAAACACGGAAGAAATTATGTCGAATTTTCAAAAAGTGAAAACTGACGAATCTATCCCTTAAACATAGGGTAGGCTTCAGGATGGCCTTCAGTGTCTTGCACTCATTTTTCACGCCCCATTACTGTTACATGGTGAAACCAACCTAACTAAAGCCTAGCGGTGGCCCTCACCTAGCGTGCTTCACTGCTGAAGGCGTTGTGGAGACCATCTTAATAACATACTAGACTGGTGTCATAATTGGAAAATGGAACTTAATATTAAAAAATGTAAATCTATGAGAGTTTCACGTTCAAATACTACTTGTCCTACTTATTTTCTTCACAGTCATCCCCTTGAAAGCGTAAGATCGTATCGTTATCTTGGCATACATATAACTAACACCCTGTCCTGGAAACTTAGAACATATAGCATCTAAAGCAAACAAAACGCTTGGTTATCTTCGAAGAAATTTTACACTTGCTCCATCTTCGCTAAAATCATTATTATACACGACCTACATACGACCGCAAATGGAATACGCTTCATCCATATGGGACCCTGGACAGGTCTCACTGACACAGGTTCTGGAAACTGTCCAGAATCGTGCAACTAGATTCATTTTAGGCAATTACCATTGTACATCTAGCGTCACCCAAATGAAAAGGTCTTTAAACCTCCTGCCCCTAGCTACCCGCCGTAAGCACTTCCGCATCTGCCTATTCCATAAGATTTTCTACTCCAATTTTCAACTTCGCTCTCGATGGATTCAACCAGCCCCGTTCATTTCTCACCGTCGTGATCATCAACACAAGGTCACAGTGCCTCATTGTAACACCTGCAGTGACATGTGCGCAATCATATTTTCTGCTAACCTCTAAAGAATGGAATTCCCTACCCGCATCATTAACTAGCATCACTGATTCAACTCAATTTAGAAGAATACTTACCACTCTGATTACATAATGATCGCTTTTGTATTTTATTGTAGTGTTGTGTTCTCCACGTACTAGTATTGTTCTTAAACTATTTTATTAATCTGTTCCGTGTTAATTTTGCTCACTTCTTTTTATCCTGCCTCAGTTGTTCTATAGTTTCGTATGAATTGTGCTTTGTTTATTTTTCTTGTTATCAACTGCCCTTCCCCTCTGAAATGTACTCTGTACCCTGAGGGTATCACAAATAAACAAACAAATAAATAAATAAATAAATAAATAAATGTGTACCTCAATTTTATTGAGAATATTCTGTTCATAGCTTGCTGGTAACAAGTTAAGACATCTTAGGATAGGCAGTGACTAGTTGCAAAGCACCATCGGCTGCAGCTTCGATGCAGAGTAGGTTAGTTCATTGTAAAACAGCTCACAGAAATGAGGGACCAGGGAAAGAAAGACACAGGACAAGTGCTATACCAACTTGCCCAACTCAGCGTTTTGCTGAGGTAGATAAGGTCCAAGCTGTGCCTAGCGAGCGATGCACTGCCAGCATGCTGGCAGGCAGTGCTTCGCCGCAAGAAGCATGTCACTAGTGTGGGTACAATGTATTCTTGATGCCTAGTTACAGATAAGCGGATTGCCATTTTTTATAGAGTAAATGCTCGTTAATTTGAGATCCAGATAATGTGAACTGCCGGCTCAATCCCAGCCCATGTAAGTCTATGGCATTGTGTGCTCGTTAATTTGAATGCTACGGGTCTTGCAGCGGATAATTTGAATGGGCTCTCGAAGGGAAGGTAGTGTTCAGATATGCATACCTCGGCACCATGAGCGGTGGCTAAACCACACTTGCACTCTTGGCCACTTGCACTCACAACCACTCACACTCACAATCAATCATGCTCATGTCCACTTTCACATTAATGTTCACTCACTGTTTCTTTGTCTGCTGACATTGGAGGGGATGAGAGATTTACTGCCTCTGCTGACTGCTCTCATGGCTCTGCTAGCATAGCCTGGGTTGCGCAGATGTGGTGGTGAGCCGCCTGGGGCTCTGTCGGGCTCTTTTGCCAGTTTTCACAGTTTCGATGCATCAAGGAAGTGGTCACTTATCACATATCATCCATGTCCCGAACCAATGTTACGCACATATGCTCCCACGCTTGCTGCTGAGACAGTGAGTGCATGTTTAGCGTCAGCTAAGATGCTTAGACACATTTTTGAACGGTTTTCGTAGGCGTGCACACGGTTCTCCATGAGGTGGAGCCAAGTTTCATCCCAGCACTCCCCTCTCTCCCCAAAACCTCCTCTCACCCAGGTCCTCACAGTCAAAACAGAGTGCAAAGATGAGGAATGATTATAAAACATTTATTTCACTGTGATGGAATTGCAATATACAAAATATTATTGAGCAGTAGTTTTCACTTTCACGTCCTTCTTTCATGTTTTTACTTTCATGCCTCAGCAGCTCAGTCCCTGCACTGCTGAGGCATGAATGTATTTCCGAATGCATTTCGGTTCTCTCTAAACCACAGAAAATATGACACATCTGTCTTTTGTTAACTGCAAAACAGCCTCAAAGTGATCCAGCAAGTAAACAGTTCTTGGAGCGCAACATCATGGGTCTTCGGCCACCAGTATTGTGAGAAAACCTGAATGGCCATAACACTGCTCTATGAACAATGACTGAACAGGTACATCATAGTAAAGGATTGGGGCAGACCTGGCACCCCCTTTGATGATTACAGGGGGCTTCCAGACTCCCCCCCTTTCTTTCTCCCCTCCCCCTGTGCGCACGCCTATGACAGCGTCTAAGTAATAATAATGAGTTTGCCTTGACAATGGTCTTGGACGGTGTCTTAGTTCCAATATTGGGTTTGCCTTGAAAATGATGTGTTAGTTAGTCTGCATGAACACATTGGAGGCAAGTGGTGACTATGATTACTTTTAGCGGCATGTGAAAGTATTTTTGAAAAAATCGAGTGAGTTAAGCAACGTTGGGCGAGTTGGTACTTCATTTTTTCGATCGTCAAAGAATGAGTTAAGCAAAGTAGAACATTGTGACAGTTGGTACTTCATTGTTTCGATCTTCAAACAGTGCACAAAAAATACCAGGACACTGAGCGCTCTTGTCTGTGTCGTTTTTTCTTAGTGTCCTGGTGTTTTTTGTGTGCTGTTTGACGATAAAAAAAATAGTGAGTTCCTCATGAAAAGAAAAATCGCTGGAATGGTCCCCAAGTACAGGTTTGCCCTGTGGAAAAAGGATCCAAAGGGGAATGGCCTCTATCAATCTCTTACAACACACTCTTGGGCTTACTTGGGGGCATAGTTAAGAGCAGGGCTGGCTTCGTCTAGCCAGAGCAGGTATGCGTGACCAATCTGTGGGCATGCCTGCCGTGCAGTACGTTGTCTGCACTGCACATAATCCCTTTCTGCAGGAGTCTTTAGAAACCAATGCAGTGTTCTCGCGTGAGGCCGGTGCGTGTGGAGACCACGTGTGCATTTGTGTGGGCATAGGGGGTGCGAACACTGCGCCTAATTATTGCCGTGAATCTTTGTAGCGTTTGTTTGTTCATTCTTCAAAGCTGCCAGCACGCCTCTTTATCGCTTTGTTTGTGATGCAAAGCGTGACCAGGTTTATCTCGATTGATCGCATCCAGGTGGAGCCAAGTCTGCATTGTTCCAGAATGTTCTAGTAACTTTGCACACTTTATCTCGAAAGTTCGCTATTAGCTTTAAATTGAGCGCGGGTGAGAGTGGAGGGCATTCGGTTTGGCGACCGCTGACTACACTTGCTGCTACGCTGCAGCTGACTCATTCAGTTCTTTGTGGGTGCAAGTCAGCCTAAATAAAGAGTATTGTTTAGAAGCCATTTGCACTCTCTTCCTGCTCTTTGGACTGCAGTCCGCATTTTGCATAAAACCGCATTTCACAAGCCCATTTCACTTGCCGATTGCCGAAGATTGGGTGCTACAAATCAGAACCACGCCCTGCACACATGCAGCCAAAGCTTGTATGCAGTTCCCGACTTGCCTGGACAGCCCACAGCAGCCCAAATTGCCGACAGCGTAGTTCCGCATACATGGTGCTGATGGGAGCCTTTTCATGACCCAAAAAAAAACGTTTTTTTTTTTTTTGACTCTGGGGAGAGCGTTGGGGAGCTTAATCCTCAATCCTCATCTCATTCATGTTCCATGAGCACAGTCCAGTGTTCAACATGCTGGCACCCTTCAACCTGTTTATGAAAAGCTCCTTGCCCCCCTCCCACCCACCCCACTCTTGGTGTCCTGTTCTCTTCTCATCACATTTTTGGGTGTGATGTCCGTCGGGCGGTTTTTTCTTGCTGCTTTATTGGTATCGGCAGTTTGAACAGCAGCACTTGTTTGCACGATACTTTTAGGCAAAACGAAAACTGTCGCCCCTAGCTTGGTTCTTATTAGCTTTCATTCGCTTGTACTGCTTTACTTTTTTAGTTTTTCTAGAATGAAAAGGTGACAATACTCAGTAACATTATATTTTAGATTCCTTTCCCGAGTATATAAGAATTAAATTGGAACTGTACGTCCAACCAATCAAAAAGGTGCAGCCAGTGTTGCTGCCACCTCATATCCACTGCCGAAAATCGGCGCAACGTTTCATCACCATCAGCAAAAAACAATAAATTCTGGAGCACCTTAAAACATTAAATACTGCCACTTCGGTTATCTCCTTGGCTTCAAGGCATCAGCATATCTGATGCTATGCATACAATAAATAAAAACCACATACTTGATATGCAACGCAGGGCTCCTTCAAGTACATGGTAGAAACAAGAACCTGTGGCATTACTGAAAAGAGTGCTTGGTTTTCGCATCGTTTCTGGGCTTGAACCTAGCTTGTGCAGCTGAAGAGCCGGGCCAAGTTGATCAGGTTCTTTGTGTGGGTTCGGCCCAGTCGAAAAATTACGGTCAGAGCAGAGCTCTGCAATGCACACACCCGGGCACAGAAAAAACCCAAGTGTCCACTGCAGTACTGGAGAACCTACTTTACGCTAGTTATTGCCGCGAAGCGGACAGTCGTTTCAGCAGCAAGCATTGGAACTCTTCATATATGAGCTCAAGCTGCATAGGAGGTGTGACAAGAGACATTTACCTTTCTAGTAGTGGCAATGCGAAATTCAATCAGAGGATCTGACAAAACTCATAGCAGCTCATTGCACCCGCGAGGGGCCTGCGTCAGTGCCAACGGTGAACTAGTACGGCGAACAGCAATGAAAGATTGCCATTCCCGCGCCATAGGAATCCTCTACTTCAATTGTATAAAGACACCGGCATGATGCCTTATGCTGCCTCAAGCGCCATCGGCAGTGAATATTTGCTTCCCTCAACTGTCAACTACTTGTAAATAGCTAAGCACACATGACAAACTTCAGTCGCGTCTACACGCCATTCACATCCACCTGTCACGTCCGCTCACAGCCACTCGCAGCCGCTTACAACCACTCACACCCACTCATGTTGACTCATCACTCATGTATGCTCACCACTTGTCTCTACTCACTCGCACTCGCACTCATCTCTGCTCATACTCACACCCGCACTCATCCACTCACTCACACTCACACTCATGTTCACTCACACTCACACTCACAACCATTCACTCAACCTCACAACTGTGAGTGTGAGTGAGGCAGTGTAAGTGCACTCATGAGTGAGTGTGCTGACCTATGCAGATATGATTGGCGCGGCAAGAGATTGCCGAAATAGCCTTACTCAAAACCTGAATTCCATGCAGTAGAGTCGCTGGTGGCCCACTCTTCTTTGACAACAGCGTGCACCGGCAGATGTGAGGACGAATGGACAGCCCTGTCTCTGAGAGCAGTCTGACCACTTCGTTGCGGTTTAACTTTTTTGACCTTCGTGCCAGACCGCAGCGACGATGGCTGCTCAACCAGCCTGCATCAGCCAACCAACCAACATTTCAAACGCTGATTGGCGCATTGCGGGTGTCCTCACCCCGTGCCGCCCTTTTTTTCCCTTCTGCCTGCTTTGGCGCTGATGAGGTTTCCTTCACTTCTGTCTGCGTGGTTCTCTCATTCTTCTAGTGCACCGAAACTGTGCACTTGTGACGTGCCATTCACACTTGTGCGATGAAGTCTTCTCACACGCGACAGTGCGGCTTGCACTGGGTGTGATGCCATAACGATGAAGTTCTACAACGTCACACTGTGAAGGATGCCAGGGAGGCCTTTATAATTTTGGAGCAGTTCTGCTGCTTTTTTCATTTTGGAGCAGTTATGCACTCACTAGAGCATGGATGGAGACGTGAAAAATAATCATTGCCGTGCCATACTTATCTCAAAAGTAGCACCCATTGTGCAGTCTTTAATGAAATAAATTTACTGTGATTCAAGCAGTTCTTCACCTTTGAGGGGGGCATTCGATAATTCCAACATTTTTTTTTGGTTCCTTGAAGTTCGAATTATTGTGTTTTACTGTATATCGAGCTCAATGTTCAATCGAGCTCAATGGTTTGATTGTATATATAGTTTGCATTAAATTGTTTATTCATCGTGTTGTGTAATCTTGAACTGTCATGGTATTTGTAGATACTGTGAAAACCGGAATATAGGTCGGACTGGAATATAGGTCGATCTCCCAACTAACCAATTCTAAAAATGAAAAAAAAATCTTTTTCAATGGCAAAAGTACCGAGACATACCCTTACCTTGAAACAATTGCGACTCCAGCTGCACAATGGTGACAGTATTTATTTTCATTTAGATACTGCTCGTATGTACACCCGGCCAATTCTGTAACACTGTCACACAACCATCGACCTGCATGCTTGTCAGCGCCTTATTAACGGCGCTGAATGGCGAAACAAGCGAGATACGCACATGTGTACACATGCGCTTACTCTAGCTTCTTTCGTCCCTCGGTGCCATGATAAGGTGCTGACAAACACGCGAGGCAATGGTCGCGCGATACTGTTAAAGAATTGGCTGGGTGTACAGTACACAGAAGGGCACGAAGTGCGCAAGCGTTACTCCGAGTCATCAGAGTCTTCCGAACTCAAGTGGGATGACAATTGCTTCTCGCTGCCCACGTCCCATAGAGCATCATTCTCTGTGCTGTCTAGCGCATTGCTTATGATGCATTTTCTAAAAGACTTGCGCACCATCTCTGCGGGGCGAGATTTTCACGCTGACAACACCCAGCCACAAACCAAAGTAACTTTGTGACAACGGAAACGCAAATTGGTGTCGCCACAACATCGCCATACCGCTGTGCCGCTGATGGCGATGGAGGCTGTTTACTTCAGCCGGCCATTATTGCAAGACTTCCGTAGTTTTTCCGCCAATGACCGGTATATAAGACGGGGGTTGACTTTTTGCCATGGTTTCTTGAAAAAAAAAAGTTCCGGTTTTTACAACTGCCAGCAGTGCTCTCTTCTTTCCTCTCTGCTCAGTGCCCTTGTTCCTATGCTAACTCAGGTTTGTTGTGTACATCATTTGCTTCAAAGTTCACCAATACCTTCAGCGTTCTGTTGCAGTATTAGCAGTACATGGCAGCATTGGCTGTGAAGTTCAATATTTACTATACTACTATTTAAAACTTGGTCCAAAGCAGGGTGGTTGTACAGCTCATATAGCATGTGGATTAGTCTCAAGCAAACCCATTTAAATGGCAAGCATCTGTAGAAAAGCCCTGAGCAAGTGTAAACTTTAGCTGTAGATATATATTTGATATCAGGTTTTTTCGTTGTTGAAAACAAGTCCATTAACTTCACGCACATGTATACAGTGACTAAGGCCCTCAATTTTCTGCGGCAGAAAATTTTAAGTTCTGGGAATCGGGAACAGACAATCTGCAATATGCCACAGGATGCCTCCCACACATTGACACTAGTGGCCTTGCACAAAGACTGCTGCCGCCATTTATTGCTTCGTGTTTTATGCTGCACAGTTCTGTGCCCGTTTGCATTTTTATCCCCCTACTCCTCGTGGCTCTTTCATTGCCTTTTCTTCTTCCCCAGCCACTCGCGTAGCTTTCTTTTCATGCTTGTGGCAACTCTCTCTTGCCAACGCATGTTGCGTTTCACCTAGATGGACAAAGGGTGTCGAGAAGTTGTCTTTTTCTCGTAGCTCACAAGCCTGGTGGGTGAGCTCGCTGCAGGTATCTCGAAGAACAGTGATAGAAATTCACTCTAAATTCTTAGCTTGGTTCAAAATGTAATGCGAGGTGGTTTCTTAAACACATAGTTTAAGGAAAAAAAAAATTATATTGGTGCGAATGCTGTAATGCTTTTGACAGGCGCCTTGTATCATGACTCTTTCTATACAAGCATGTTGTTGTCATTCAGTTTATTGGATTCTATCATTCCTACTGGCTTCTGCCAAAAAATGCCAAAACCTGTGATTTTTCGTGGTAAACTGGGGGATTTAGTGATATACACAGAGGTTAGGACAGCTTAATCTTTTTGAAAGTGTGATGAAAAGTGATAAAAGAACTGACAAGGATAGTGGTATACAGGCACAGTTGTACCTTGTTGTTGGGGTGTGTGAGAGCTTGCAGTGCAGGACCTTGACTGTTTCGCTGGTTATACAGTTGTGTCAACATATTTCGACTGGTCCAGTTTACAACCCCTGTGAGTAAACTCTTTGCTGAGCCCAGAAGAGTGTTGAGTAATTGGATACCTGTTGCTGTTATGAGTCTAATCTGCGATTGAACTGGGAAGTACATTGTCGGGGCATGTTAAAAGGACCCCAATGGTCAAAATTAACCCACGTGTTAAACCCCAGATATAACATATATAAGTATAACATTATTCCTTCTTTAGTAGGATTAGTTTTTTGGCTCTTCTGGCTGCTGCAGAAATCAGTGCAGAATATTTTTACCGCATTAATTGCCTTGTTCAACTTGCTGATCGCACTTGGCGGCATGGGAGAGTCAAGTTTTCAAGTTTTTGATTTTGGGCTGTACTGAAATGCAGCATTCATTCACAGCAGTTGGCTAGGTGCAATCACACCTATTGTGACTTGCAACGCAAGTGCTATGGATGGAGTGCAAAGTGTTTTGAGACCGGACATGGTTGCCACTGAAATGTGATTCAGATAGCTGAAGATCAAATTATGGTTTTCTTTGGAGTTAATTCTTTTTGCCTGTCATCAAACTGCACTATATATTTATATTGCCTTAACTCAAGCTTAGCACACATTGGCTGCTGATGGTGCAGGTTTACATACCGTATCGTATTATTATCAGCATAAGCAGCATGCATATCCCATTAAGTCTCGTTGTGCCGATTCAGCCAGGAAGCAGGTAGAGGAAATGGTTACGTGCTTCAGATACACTGTCCACAGTAGGAAGGTGTTTTTTGGGGGGGGGGGGGGGGGGGGGTTAAAAGCATGATTTGTGCAGTGTAGCCTGACTTGCATTTGTGGTGGTGGATGTAGCAAATGCAGCCTTTGTTATGCTCTCCACTTGTTGCAGCCACCTCTTTTAATACCAGCTAGTGTGCCTTTCCACATTGGAATCAAGCAACTAGCCCAGCTGTCTGCTTTAAGGGACAAAGCGGACACTACACATTGTTGAAACTGCAAGTCTGGGCATGATGTGTTTGCTGGTGAACTCTTTTTATTCATTTGTGGTTGAGGTAGCATTTTGCAGAGGTCTCAGTTTGTACAGATCAGACAAGGACCTTCTAATTAAGTGATAGCATGTAGCTAAGAAACATTCTAGGTATATTTACAGTAACAGAAGAGTGAGCGCGACGAAAAAAAAAAAGTGGCAAATGGGAAACCTTATTTTTCTGCAGAAAGCTACAAGCGCGTGACCTGTGTCCTCAGTAGCTTCAAGCTGAAAGTGTATCCTTCTGTTTCGCTCTGTGCAGGAGTTGATGGTTGCACAAGATGATGAACTGGAGGGCATCCAAACGTCTGTGGGCACTCTCAAGTCCATGAGTAAACAGATAGGCAATGAACTAGATGAGCAGTCGGTAATGCTGGATGACCTGGGGCATGACATGGACAATGCAGAGTCCAAGATAGATGGAGCGCTCAAGAAAATGGCCAAAGTCCTCCACATGTCTAATGGTGAGACTTGGTTTTATGCTATGATTTAGTCTTCAAGAATGTGATGTTATTAGAACTGGTGCATGTTCATTGACAGTCGCACCAATGCATCTCGTGCAGGAACTCCGGAACCTTTTTTTGGAGTGAGGGGTGGAGTCAAAGCTTGGAGGTTTAGTTATTTATTTATTGCATGCTTTATTTTGTATTTATTAAATATTTTTGTTTACATTTTTCTTCTTTTGCACTGTTCAAAGGTGTACTTATTAATGCATATGAAATCTATTTGCAATGGGCAGCTTTATAAAGATGTGCGCACACGGAGTGATCGACTGCATTAGAAAAGTTTGCATGCAGTCTGTTTCAATTCTGCTAACCATGCTCACGAACAGAGGTTAGTTAAAGACTTCCGTTGGGACATGATTGCTTTTGGTTGCTCAAACGAAATGCGTTACGATTGGCTACGAAGCAGGCTAGCTCAGCTCCAGTGTGCTTTATTTACATTATTAGCGTCCTAGAATTTGAGTGTCTGTCAGAAATCTGATCTGAGTGCAAGCTGTTGCAGACTGAGGGGTTTTTACTTACCCCTCTGGAGAAATGTTGGAGGGGGCCCGGTGTGCCCCCTCTGGACCCTCGTGTACAAACAGCTCAAGCTGTGTGCAGCCTGCTACAGAAAGTGAAATTGGACAGCTGTTGATGGTATTAGGGTAGTGGTCTTCAGGGCACCTGTTCCTGCTAGGCTATGTTGCTCTACTTTCATGCGAATGTTGTGTTTGGAACCTAGCACCTTTGGCATGCTGGGCACTGATCACTCAGGTGCTAATCACAAGTGTGATGCCAACTGTACTGCTAAAGCAATCTTGCTCATAATATGGAACTGAATAGAGCTGACCTGATGTAGCAGGTGCTGTTTTCTTCTTTTTTTTTCAGACATGCTTTGCATTTTTAACATTGCTTCAGGAGAGGGGTGAACGGGGCAGAGTGAGGACGGCTGTAGAAATTGATTCCGAGCAAGCAGTGTTTTGAAAGAAGTGTAGGGTTTACAGTGGAGAGCCAGTAAACCATGGAACATTGATTTCCTAATCTCGCCTTTCTGGCCCACTTGGTTTTGTTGCAGGAGATACTGTTGTCAAATTGTTGCTAAATTTGCGAAAGAAGTGCCCTACCTTGGCATTCAGTACCATCTTTGAATGCGCTTCATCCATTGCGCATGCTGTTTGATTTCTGCTTTGCCATCTCCTTGACAGTTCTGACAGAACAAGTAGGAAAATTTAAAATTTAAAATTTATTCATTGCCAGCAGTCGGTGTACTAGTTGGAACAATGATTTGTCCCTCTCATGAGCGCTTGTCTTCCTCTTTTTTGCTTGCCGCCGCGGTGGCTCAGTGGTTATGGTGCTCGGCTGCTGACCCGAAAGACGCGGGTTCGATCCCGGCCGCGGCGGCTGGAATTTCTTTGGAGGAGAAATTCTAGAGGCCCGTGTACTGTGCGATGTCAGTGCACGTTAAAGAACCCCAGGTGGTCTAAATTTCCGGAGCCCTCCACTACGGCGTCTCTCATAGCCTGAGTCACTTTGGGACGTTAAACCCAATAAACCAACCAAACCAACCATCTTTTTTGCTTAAGCAAACAAGGGAAGGGGAATGAGGGGCTCGTTATAAATATGACAGAAGCCAACAGCCACAGAAACCAAAGGGCAGAGGGTTTTTTTTTTATTAATTTATTTATTTTGTGGTGTTGATCAATTTACAATATTACTGAATATGTTATCGCTTAAAGCTAAACACTCTCAAGGTTAGGTTACTTGTAAACATAAATACCCCCGAAAGCAGAAGGTTTGACAGCCGTCGCCATAGCTCAGAGGTAGAGCACCGGACGCGTAATTCGGAGGTAGTGGGTTCGGATCCCACCGGCGGCATGTGGTTGTTTTTTCTTCTGCTTTTCTAATCAATTAGCTTTAAGCGATAACATATTCAGTAATATTGTAAATTTATCAACACCACAAAATAAATAAATTAATAAAAAAAAATCCCCTCTGCCCCTTGGTTTCTGTGGCTGTTGGCTTCTGTCATCTTTTTTGCTTGTTAGCAGGCTAGTTAGCCACTACAATCTTCATTGAGGGGTCTATTCCAAAACTGAAAGGTGGCAGCTTATGATATGCCGCCCTGCATACAGTATGTGAACTCTATTTATTCCTGATTTTTGCTGTGCACTGACAAGGCCTCACTTGTTTTCAGATCGTCGGCAGTGGATGGCCATCGGAGCTCTGTCAGGGGTGATGGTGGTTGTTGTGGCACTCTTTTTCCTCCTCTAGACCTAGTGCGTGCCGCAGCTTAATGAATTTTTGCAGCTTGGAGGACACTTGCAGATACCAGAGGCATAGAGGAAGCATGACACTGAACCAGAATAATATTATACGGTTTTGAGAGGGTGCCACTCTCGTATTAAGAATGTACATAACTTACCTGTGCACGTGGCTGCTCACGTACACCGTGCCGTGCAGTTAAACATTGTACTCTTGCATGTCATTATGTTTACATTGTTATTCTTTTCATGTGCCATAGGGTAAACTGCATCTGTTTTTCCTTTTTGTCCCTTTCCATTCTGTCTTCGATGGCTTGGTCTACATTTCTGAATAAAAAATTTGAAATCCATCTGCTGTGCAACTTGGAAGTGAAGTTCTAGGTTTTTTGTGGATGTTGCTACAGTTGAGCTTGAAAAGGCCTGTCTGTGCGCTATTTTACAAACAGATTTGAACTTGCTTGTGAAACTGCGTTTCTAAGAACAGTTTTCAAAAGTTGGTGAGGAACCCCGAACCTGACATCTCAGCTTCCGCCCCTTTCTTTCATGAAGACGCACAGCCTCTCAATTAATAATGACTAGTTGTATAATGAGTCTGCTGCGAGCAAGGATCAGTCCCAGAATAAAGTAGGTAAAAGAAAGGTTGGGGTTGATGCATGCGCGGATAGATGTGCTTGTGGGAACCCAGAAAGAGCTCCAAAGAACCTATTTTGAGAACCCTTTATCCAGTGTATTGTTTGACTTAGAAGTGGAGGTTTGCAAATATTCGAAATTTCAAATACGAATCGAATGTTTGTTCTTTGCTTCATACTCGATTCGAGGAGTTGGTATTCGAGAATTTTTGAGAATTCCTGAATATTCACCAGCATTCCAATACTGCACCGACTTTCATAAATCCGACCACGGCGAACCGCAGTATCTGGGCAGATTGTAAATATCAGGTTTAAAGTTCCAGGAAAAATAGTACAGAGGCGTCCTCTTCGCTTTCAGCTGTCGCTTATCGCGTGGACAGGTCACGTTAGGACTCCGCTAGGCTTGGGCCACATGCGAAATTCTGCAAGTGGGCTTTCCCATATATCACGTGATGTGAACATTGTGGCCAACCACCTGCTTCAAACAGTTGCAACGCAAATGCGTGCAGTTTTTTGTTTGATTCCACACACCTATGCTCACACCGGCCTCCGGGGCGGCTCAGTAGTTGTGGTGCTCGGCTGCTGACTCGACAGACGCAGGTGATCCCGGCCGCGGTGGTCACATTTTGATGGAAGTGTAATTCTAGGGACCATTGTACTGTGTGATGTCGGTGTACGTCAAGAACCCCAGGTGGTCTGGAGCCCTCCGCTACAGCATCCCTCATAGCCTGAATTGCTTTGGGATGTTGAACCACATAAACCAAACCATGCCCAAACCCATGGCACTCATCATGTCACCTTCACAACTTATAGCGAGAGTTCAGCGATCTCGTTTTGGTCAAGTTTGATATGCAGGAAAGCCCACTTGCAGGATTCTGTGTGCGACTCCTGACGGGGGGCCGAATTGGCAAATGATCGTGTAAAAATCCTGCTTATTGCATAGTGCAGTATAGCCCGCGCACCTCCGACATGTGTAATGGCAGATTATGCCCTTGATTCTAGGCCAAAAAATAGACGGGCTGCGTAGTTTCAGTTTCCGAGTCTCGCGGCCAGCCTGCGGCGATGGAAGCTATCTATCGGACACATTCGTTAGCCGTCTGAACCTAGCTGCGCATCGCTGGCCACACTTTTTTTTAATGCGAAAGCATTATTAGTCCCATTATGAGAAGAGCCGGCTGCATGTGTGTGTGTGTACTCGCAGATGGTACAGAAAATTGCAGCGATGGCTGCAAAATTGGTGACGTCATCAAGCAGCCATATGACGCACACAGCAAGCCGAGCATCGCCACTCCAGACAATCCTATATATGCCGACCTCCATGTGGCTCCAAATTTCCCGACAACATTCATACTAAAATTGTGATGCAGCCATTTGTTGTACAGCGTTCTGGTTGGTGTCAGACAATTTCTCGTTGCATGTAGCTTGCATGTGCTAGTCAATTGGAGGCTAGCTTGCAACAGGAATTAGAACCGACGACATATGAACCTTCCGTTGTATGCCTTCCCAGACTCTTTGCCCTTAAGGTGTGGTAAAGGTGTCCACCGAGATGTGAGGCAGCCACTGCACCATTTCTTGTCCTAAAAAAACAATTTTCATGTCAAATTGTGATGCAACCTTTTGTCATACAGCATTCCAGGCGGTGTCATATGCAAGTGTGTGTGTGTGTGAATGGGTGGGTGGTGGTTCAGTGCACTTGGGACAGTAATGCTCTGCATTCCTGCACGTAAGCGGTCTTAAGTGTCTCTGCATTTTCATATCTTCAGCAGTGTTTTTGTGAGGGGGAGAAATTTTACAGCTTGACCTTCGGATAATTCGGACGTTTCTTCTGGTCCTTTGAAGTCCGGATTAGTGAGGTATTATACGGACTTATAAAAGATAAAGACACCAACAATTTCCTATTTATCTTTTTCAAAAATTTTTTTGTGCTGAACAGGTATTGATATTCAGTTCAGTATTCAAAGGCATTTTCTCCTCAAACCAAACCAAACCATCATATATGTATTTGATTAGTATTTGAAAAATTTCAATATTTGCTCACTTCTGCTTTGAAGTTATATAGTGCATCAGGGCAAATATGCATTTTGTACACCAGTTATATGTGAAAGTAATTCAAGCAATGCATACTCTTGCACTTAGAAGTAGTTTAATACAACTACTTCTAGAGGGCTACCAGCTGGGCAAATATAATGGAACTCTTGCCTTGTAATGCTGTTTGGGGTACCCTGAGAATCCATATGGCCACAGCCCAGTCCCTGATTTCCGTCAATTTTATTTTGATGCAGTAGCATTAAATGCCTCATGTGGAAAAAAAGTGTCGTCAGTCATGAAATTCACCCATTGGCTGGAGTGAGGTGACGTCACTTAGGGTAAAGACATCAACAGCTTCTAATACTATCTCATAGCGAACACATACTTTAATTAGGTGGCCCTGTGAAATTTTTTAGCTACTTATAGTAGCTGTGTGGCAGGCTTTCACATTTGTTAGCGGTATGTCTTGGTGGAGCACTTTTGGGTTCACGTGATATGTATGCTTCTGATACCTGGCAATAGAAAATTTGTTCAATATATTGGACAATGGAATTGTTTGCGCAGCAGCCATGGGAAGAGGTCTGCCTTTGTGCAGAGGTTCTTTTCAGGTTCTTTTAGAACCTGTGCTGCTGTCTAGTGGGTACGGTTAAAGTATCATTTACGTACTCTTCAGGAGCTCTCAGAAAGGCGGGAGTGAAAAGAAAAAGCAGATTCAAATGCATTTCCAACAGGTGGTAAAGCATGTTTAAGTATTATTAACACTTGTAACAGTGCAACCAACTTGCACAAGCACCCATCTGAGCGAAAAGGGAGCTTCGATTTTTCTCTGTGCTTTCAAATGTTCATAATCTCTATATCGGACATTTCCCAGTACAAAGCCACGAGTTTGAAACACAGAAAAAGATATTTCAGTCATGCTTTGATGTCCAATTTATCATGTCCTAAGCACTTTAAAATTTAAAATTTGGCGGCACAGTTTACTCTCTGGGTCTTGGGGAAACTATGCATGCAAATGTAAATCGTGCTGTAGCATACACTGCTTCACTGAAATTGCAGCCATAGAGCACTCAGTGTTCTGATGAAGCTGGGCAAATTGGTAAGTATTGTTGAGACATGAACAACAGCCCGAAGACGACGAGGACAAAGTAACAGATACACAGACACAGTGCCTTGTGTGTGTGTGAATGTTTTTGTCCTCCTTGTCTTTGTGCTGTTCACATCTCAAGAATGCATAACTAGCTCTACTTGCTCTCCTTTGGTAAATATTGGAAGGAACTGTCATCTATTTGTGACAAGTGACTAGAAGAACTTGAATGCAATGAACTGCTGCTAAATACTTCTCTGAACAAGGGTTGAGGAGGAGCCATAGTGAACTGAGCAAACTGATGTTCCCCCTTGACACTTGTTCGTTTTGTTTTGTGTTGTTGAGTGTCCCATCACCTTTTGCCTTCTAGCTACCATGGGTGTAGTTCTAAACTGCGTTTGGTTTGAACAATTTTCATTGTAGGAACCTGAAAACATACGATTTAATAACTCACAAATTTTCCGATAATGTGCAGAGACATCATGCCTGATATAGCAGTGAAGTTGATAAAATGCCTAGAACTGCATCAGTAGCCAGATTGCATGTGTTAATAGGTATGCTTGGTGTAAGCAAGTATTTTCAGGACTTGTGCATATTACGCCACTGTAGTATACTTCTGATAAAGCCTTCTGCATCTGCTCACCAAGCAGCATGAGCAACACGTGCTACCCAGTTGTGTCGTTGCAGCTGATGTCTGCTTGCTTGTATATTTTGCCACTAAGTTTTACGCCATCATCTGTGACCTCTGAGTTTTGCCTTAATAGTATGCAGTTGTTACTGCGCAGTGCAAATAAAAACTAAATCACTGGAAATGACCTCTGTACCTAAAGAGATTGTAGAGTGCGTAGTGTTTAGTTGTAGAAACAAAGCTCTAGCTGCGCTGCTTGGGTGGTGCATCAACTGACTTTTGTGAGGCTAAATTTGCTAGTACCATAAGTAATTTAACTGCATAGAAACTGAAGAAATTATTGTGCTGTCTGAGACTGCTAACTGTACAGCACTTCATATTTTAGGTGGAAAATGTTTCAATTCGATGTGCTTTATTGAAATTCAGGAAATTTTGTCATGACTACAGTGCAGCTCTGCATTTGTGTTCTGTACATCAAAGACTGGCAAAATGAGTGCCCCATTATGGCTGGGCTTACCAGTAGGTTTCTACTCTTGAATGTTTGCGTTCTGAGTTAGCTTGTACATGGGAAGCACAGGTGTGTCTTTTGTTGTAAAATGTATTTTGTTTCAGCCACTGGCTCTAACATGAGCCAAAGGGGCGGCATACTGCTGCTTGCCTGAATGCAGAGCAGTTCCCACAAAAAGGGGCCTGCTAAACAACAGTGGCATATCACCTGCTGCTGATACATATTGGTTGGGGCATTAATTTCTAGGAAGTGAGCATTCTTGCTGTAAGTACTCTTAGCTTTGGCTGTATTCTGCAAGGACAAAATTTGCATTTTCTTGGCAGTGGTTTGAATTTGCAAAATGATGAGAATTTCGAAAGAAGTTTAACAAACACATATGAAAGAAACTAACACATTACGGGCAGTACTGAGCAGTTAACCATTAGAGTAATGAAGAGTTAACCAACAGAGGAATCCACCTTGGGGATTCTTAAACATTTGACCAACGCAGTTCCCACATCGAGTTATTGATCAATTTGCTCTCGCGCATCATAAGCTTGTCGTCCCGGTTAGCTCAGTTGGTAGAGCAACTGCTCCGATGAAGTGGTGGTCCTGGGTTCAAACCTCGGACCAGGACGAATTTTTCTTTAACTACGAAGTTTCTGAGAACACTGTATAGCTTTCCTTTGTAGCCATATGGCTGTGCTTGGGTCAATGTCAATGAGTAATTACTCCCTTATTACAAATCTACTCCACCTTCGAGGATTCCCCTGAACATTTGATTTGACCAACACAAAAGAATGGGCCTCCTGTACAAGGTCCATTCTTTTGTTAGTTTGTAGCAAGATGTGCGCTTTACAAACGCAGAGTTACTGAGCTCTTGTTTCACACGTTGGGCACATTACGTTGTGAATCTTCGGGAATGAGAGTTCTTGGAAGGTTGCTGCATGTAACTAGGGGGATTTTGTTTTCATTTAAAATCTTTTTGTGGCATCTCCAGCCGAAGGAAGTAAATTGGATGCAACCCTAAATTTCCCCGATGATTTTCCAAGGTTCCATTTAATGTGCAAGGGTTATTAAAATAAAGGAGCACAGAAACTAGAAAACTAACATGAACAGTTTTGTATGCAGACCTGCTGAAAGTTGGGCCATGCTGTGGCCTCAGTGTCGTCAACACTGATGACCGAGATAATATGTTAGTCCTCTGGAACTGATCGCTAAGGTTCCTCCATCAGCTATGAATTTTGTGACAACAAACTTATGCAGGCTTGTTTAAACAATGATGTGTGTCTGCGCTCAGTGATGGCTCTGATACTGCTGCTAGAAGAGTCCAGCAGACTAATATAACAGGTTCAGTGTGTATTCACAGCAATGCAGAGTGCCCTTTATCGACACTGTGTAGCTCTGCAAAGTAGTTCCTGTACATTGAAGAGCTAAAATGTCGTTTGCAATTTTATATGTCTTAAGGCTTAATTAGGACAGGTATAAAGAGAAAGGCCATTGGGCATATAAATAAGATTTCAGGAATAAAGAACCAAGGGAGCTCCTAAATCACATTTTCACAGTAATCTCTCTCACCAATTGGTTTTTAGTAAGCAATTGCAGTCATGTAATTTTGATTGACTGGCTGCAAGCAAGATGATGCTGAAGCCAGCACACGGGTGCTTTTGTGTCTGTTTTTGTGGGACAGCAAGTTGAATTTGGGACCGCATTTCGTTAACAGCTGTAGCTTCCAAAAAGCCAGGCACCTAGCTTTATTGGCAGTTTTGCCCCTGAAAATATTAGAATTCTTGACTGTCTTCTAGATGAAAACTCAATTTTTGCCGTCTTCTTCCACTATCATACACAGTGGTTATAATGTTAAAAAGAATAATTTCTATAGTGGTGTAGACCACTGGAGACTAGAAAGAGAGGGCACAGTATTCTTCAAAAGTGGCACACATGAATTGTGATCATGGATACTAGCTTGAGTAATGTAAAACATACTTTCAAACAGGCAAGCAATTGCTTTGGAAATTTAAATTATGTCAAAAAGGCATGCAACTGCTTTGGAAATTTAAATGATGACCACAAGCATGTAAACCCAGCAAACAGCCTTTATGACAAAGTGTTTTGGTTGCCTGCACACAGCAGCTTAAATTTGCAGTCTTAGAAGTTGCAAATACACAAAGGAGATTAAATTTATGTGCTGCACAAAGAGAATACTGCAGCTTCAGCTTGGGTTCACTCGTGCTAGCAAGTGCAAAGGCACCACTTACTGCAGACATGCAGCATAGCTTAGAAGGCAGAGGCTTCTGGTATGCCCATAGCAGTGCACACATTTTCAACATATATGGTAAAATCTCCTTAACACAAACCTACTTAACTTGAACTTCTGCTTTATTTCAGCTAATTCTTTTGCCGTCATCATGAAGTGTATTAAAAAGACTCCCCTTAATTTTAACACCATACAACACCAGCATATTTTCAGGCCCCCTTTGTGTTTGAATTATCGAGGCTACTCTGTTCATAATTGCGTGCACAGGAAGGTAGTAAGTGTCCATAATGAGCATCATCATTGCTGACTCGGTCCATTGCAGGGCACATCCCTCCCAGTGCCTTCTGATCATGCCTGTTTTGTGCCAGCTGCAACCTGTGTTATTTCAGCAGATTCCCTAATCTTGTCATTCCACTAGACTCTTGGCCCCCCTGATAGCGTTTTCCTTTTCTTAGCATCCATTCTGCCTCTCTGGCTGTTGTCAGTCCTGTACACTGTGTTCTGCCTGTATCCATTCTTTCTCATTCTGCTAAAGACCTTCAACTCGCATTTGCTTTATAATCCACACCACTATGTCTCTTTACTTTGCATCCCATATCTTCCTTTTTATTGCTCACTGCACTGTTATTATTTCTAGCGTTTTTGCTGGACTGCAAAATTCGGACCCAGAGATGAATATCAGCAAGATTTGTTTGCATTTTTTTAGGGATATAGGGAAGTTGCTGTAAAATAATTTGGGAATGCTAGCCCGAAATCACTTTACCCCATTCTTAGTCGCCTGCTAATTTCTCACGACTTAGATCTGCCGAGATTACTTCGCCTTAGATACACTTCTCAATTACAATACCTTCGTACCTGCCATAAATTGTTGTTCCTTTGCCACAATTTTCAAACCTCTTTTTGGTTTTATTCTAAGCTTTTAAGCCTGTGATCACACTTTGCATGCCTAGGTCCTCTATCATTCGCCGCAACTTGCTTACCAGGACAACACTGTTGGTAACTCAGAGGTTCCTGCTGATAAATGAAAGGTTATAAATGAATCCTTACGCCTAATTCTTCCCGCTTTATTTAAATAGTACTTGCAACATGCAGTGGATAACAACAGATGTCGTGTCTCCCTGTCCAGCGCCCCATTTCAGTTGCTATTTTCTTGCTTCTCATATGTAGCACCCAGCTGGATGTGCAGTCCTTGGTAAATATTTTCTAGTAAATTTTGCATGGCTGCTTGGTGCCTCAGTTGTGCAGTGGCTTCATGACTGCTGCTGTTTGTACTAAATAAAATGCTTCAATGTCTATGAAGGCCCTGTACGGAAGTGCTTCAAATTTCTTTACAGTGTGATTGATGACAGGACTGTTGCCCAGTGTTGGGCATCGCTTTCAAGAACCTGCTTGTTCCCTAAACTGGGTGAACCCCGCCGCGGTGTCTCAGTGGTTACAGCGCTCGGCTGCTGACCTGAAAAACGCGGGTTCGATCCTGGCTGCGCGGCGGCTGAATTTCGATGAAGGCGAAATTCTAGAGGCCCGTGTGCTGTGCGATGTCAGAGCACGTTAAAAAACCCCAGGCGGTCGAAATTTTCGGAGCCCTTCACTACGGCGTCCCTCATAGCCTGAGTTACTTTGGGACGTTAAACCTCAATAAACCAAACCTAAACTGGGTGAAGTCCAATCTGCTTGCAGTTAGCTCGGTAAATGTCTTGTATATGACTGCTCATAAGCTACCTAGCCTTGATATTGAATGATTTGATATAATAGGGTTCTATGCCTCGGTATTGAGATCATAAGATATGTCTACTGGGATGCCAGCTTTTTGGGCATTACATTTCTGTTCTCCTTGAGAATATCTACAGGTACTTGATCTTACCCATTGCAACTCGTAGTTTTTATGGCTTTGTTCACTTTTTCAGTTGCTGCCAGTTTCTACATCTTCCTTCCAAGTAAATGACTGGTTGGCTTGACTATTACAACTCAGTAAAGATCTCTTCTGATGATGATGCATGTTTATGGTGCAAGGGCATCTGCGGCCAAAGAGCGCCGTGGCGTAAAGTATTTTCATTTACTCAAGGTGGGGTCAAAGACCCACTTGCCAAGCATTTCACCCTGAATAAGCCGAGCACTAGACCGGGGGAAAGCCTGCAGCCCTTGCACCACCGGCAGGTACCCGGCAGCACTGGGGATCGAACCCCGCACCTACCGCATGCGAGGCGGATGCTCAACCACTAGGCCACCACTGCGATGTAAATACCTCTCCTGCTACCTATCTTGTCTATATTGCTAGTGACATTGCCACACACATCTTTTACTGTGATAGACGCAAATAGGTGTAAATCACAATGCTATGACCTTAATCCAATTCACTTGTCCATGAAAAATTAGGTGTGGTACGCACAATATATTCAGTGACCATTAGTACAATTCCTCATGTGTCTTGGAAATTCATGATTGCAATTAAAACAGCAAAGCATACGTAGTCTACTCATGCCTGCACCTGTACGTGCCACATCTGCAAGAGCCTAGTTTCCTCCTGCCTGCTTTCACAATTCCTCTGCTCCCTTCACACTCTCTATGTAATACTTCCAAATGTCACCTGCCTTCCTTTTATTCATCACTTTTGTTAGCTCTGCTGCTTCTACCTTGTCTTTGGCATTTCAGATTTTCATTTTTCTGCCATTTTTTTCAATCAGATCTTGTTTTCTGTGAGAGTCTGCTAGTGTCATCTAGCTGCCTTTCCTCCCACTCTAGCTGCACATTGCGATTTTTGTCAGGTTCACTGCCTCTACATGCACAATGGGCAATTATGTGCATAGCGAACACGCACATTTAAAGGGACTAGAAAATGGGTTCGAAAATTGCTGGTAAACAAGTTGAATGTGTAGAACGATTGCTGTAAGAATGGATTGGAGCTGGCAATTTAATATTAATTTTTAAAACATTGCGTTTTTTAAAATTCGTGGGCTAACTGGTATGCGCGTAGTGAAGGCTTTTGAAACTATTTTTCTAGTTCTACGTCACTAGTACGATGAGTGACAGGCCACTAGACAGTGCCACTCGCTGCAAACGCAAGTATGTGCAGGAAGACCAAGAAGTCAAAGACCCACATCGAGGAAGACGGGTGCAATAACCAGAAGTCAGTAAACCAAGTATCGACTGATGACGCTTTCATGGGTGGGGTGCAGCCTTCAAGCTGTTGCGTTGATTGGTACGAAAGCACTAATCCAGAGGTTCAGAGCCTAGCAAAATAGTCTATTGCTGATGTATGTCCGCACAGAAAAAAAAATAGGCAGAAAAAGAAATGAATGACAATCAACATCTATGACAGGCAGTTGAACCCGTGGCGGCGCGAACAGATCAGCTTCAAAGGCCGCTTCGTGAGACCACTAGGCTATCACCGCAGCCAAACACATCTTGTGTTAAACTGCACCACACTCTTGCACTGCAGAGCGTAGCCTTCATCTACTTACATCTGCTCCGTCCGGCGGCACTGCCCGCTCACCATTGCTTTCTACACAGCACAAATAAGTGCTTTTGCACTGATTCGAACGTAGCAAATATTCCGTGTAGTTGTTTTTTTTTTGTCTGGTGTCTCGGCATGTACGAGTTGAGGATGGAGAGGAGTGTCATTTTGAATCGAAGACATTTTCAGTTGTAATGAAGCTAGCTCGAAAATTCTTGCGGTGGGGAGACGTGTCGTGGAATGCCCATCGTTCACTAGCTTTACTTAATCTTGGAAAGTATCATTTCCAGGTCCCTTTAATGAATGTTACATGTGTACTATATTTTCATTGGTTGGAGCACATCTTCCATATCTAATTTCCTATTTTCCGCACTACTAGTAACAAGCTGGTTTGTACAAATCTTGCGCCAATTAGAGGTAGTGGCAGGCCAGAAATGGCACTTGCTAGACTTCAAGGGGTTCTTTTTCCACATCCTTTAATATGTCCACAATGAGGAGAGTAGAAGACCATGCAAAAATGTGCAGGAAAGGTTCCTTCTACCATGACCACCACAATTTAATATTTCCATGGGCTGGGCTATAAGTGACTGATAATTCCTCCTAAAATAAATCTGAAATTACCACTGAAGTGCCTATTTGCAATATTAGAGAAGTAGCTTCCGACAGTAACTTTACATTTAGGGCCAACAGGGAAAAAAATCACAGGCGTGCATGTTGCATGCATAACAACAGAATGCATAGTGTCATTCAGTAATGATTCACATGCAAGTTGTAAGAGCAAACTTGTAGATAACTAAACTGCTGCAGAAAATATACCCTCTGGAGGTAGCTACAACCAGTATAGGAACAGCCATAGATCTGACATACCAAGAAGATGCACCAGATGAATTGTCTACACACACATGCAAGAATCAACAGTAACACACTTGTAAAGCTGACAGTGTCGGGCAGCACAGCATCACTATAGAAGTTCAATGGGCTTTCTACAATGACACAGCACCTCATTCTTCACTACTGCAAGTCTAAATCTAGGTCAGCCTTCTCTCTGTGATCAGTGACACCGCCTGTTTGTACAGTGGCCAGATAACGGCAGCCTTTCACACTACAATGAAGCTAGGTGCCACCTTGTGGTCATTATCTTCAGTAAAGATCAGCTAGCAAATCAATACGAATGAGACCGAACTGGTCTACTGGTACTCAACAGGACAGTGTTTTGATTTGTAATTTTATAACTGCATGAGTGCTTCTCTTTCCATGCATTTCTTGGCACACTATTCAAAAGACAATCCCTGGAAGAAATGGAAGCTGACAAAACAACACACACTCTGCTTTCAGCAAAGTTGAGGCACCTTGATCCACTACTGTCTGCAGCAACAACATGTACACATGGGCATTTGAGTATTGCTAAACAATATGAAATTTAAATTGCGTCTGAAAAATTTTTCACCACTGCACCCTGGACGAATAGACAAGTATCCATAATCCATTTCTACATACTAAAATAGTGCCAGGCACTGTAGTGTTTAAGGCCCTCAAGCATGACACAAACTATGTGAGCACAGAGAAGTCAAATCCCCTAGTTTCATATCATAATGCAAGAAAGATGGTGGTTGCAGTTCAGTAAACAGAACAGATGGGTATGGTCACATTCAACACGGTAAAACACAACAAAGGACAGACTGTTTTCCCTGCCTAGCAGTACATCCACAGAGAATGAAAACACTAAGAAGTATAGTCACCACTGTTTCCACCGTTACAGAACAAAACTACATCCTGTGCACAAAACTGAAAAAGGGTGCTGAGAATGAGAGTCTATACACAAACATGCACAAAAAAAGATGCAGGTGATATTTCCCTACGCCATAAACAGTGTAGCAGCAATGGATAGCCTTTGTATCAGTACACAATTACTGTGCATCCACTGAAGCCTATTCAGGGCCTCTGTAAACATAGTCGAGCAGATGGGCCAGTGATCCTAAAGCATCCATCAAGTGAACAGTTCCAAGAAAGACTAGATTAGGCCGGCTAAAAGCAGTTGGCCATAGATCACACTGGGCGGAACTGTTTCGGTAGCAAGCTTCCGTTTCGGAAAAAAATTCAAAGTTCTGCTGCCTTCGTACCTAAATCTTTTGGTCACAGTGTAGGATGCAACACAAATACAGCACTACATGATGCTGCAAACCTGGCTTTGAAACGACTGCTGGTCCGCACGAACTCCGTCCGCTACGTCAATATAAGGTTTCCCAGTGCCACTGTATGCGTAGCACTTCTTGGTCTCTCCATACGAAAGGAAACTCGAAGGCCGCTGTTTCTCCCGACGCTCCTGGAACAGCACTTGCGCCGTGTCTTCATAGCGCTTTTTGATATCTCCCACGGATTCAGCAATGCCAGGGATTGGGGCCGCCTTGTTCATTCCCTCTGGTGCTACTGGGAGACAGCTCCTGAAAAACGAACACCTGATGAAGCTTGCTGACCTGGCAGCGCTCGTATACAACTTTTGAATGGTGGGGCGGTCCGACAGAACTGCTACATGGGCGACGCCTTGAGCGATGGAAGCAAGTTCACGAAGGTAACGCCATGACATGTGCGGGTGGAGACAGCCATAAGTCTAACACACTCGTGTGAGTTGCGCAGATGCGTGAGTCAAGGCTTGTATACTTTCCTTATCAAGCAGTAGCATATTCAACGGTGACTGACATGGCTTGCCGCAAAACGCAGGATACCCTCGGCTATCAGACATCCTGATGTTTACAGCCGATGTCATTTAGTACAAGCAAGTAATGGAGGACAGCAGCACAGATTAACTAAAGCAAATGAAAGAAGCAGGAACTAAGCAAATGAATGAAGTAGGAACTGACACTGGAAACGCGGGTACATGCTGCCCCTAAGCATAACAACCAAGCACTCCGGAGACAGAAAATCAAAACATACTTATTCTTTTCGTCCGCATCCAGTGTACTGTAGGAGCAAACACCTTTCGCTTAAGTTCTACTTATTTTGATAAGCGTGTGCGCATTTGCATGTGCGCAGGTTAACAATAAAAGCATGCCGAAAATTTTCTAAAATGTGCTAAATGGGCACAACACATTGGCGTCTGCAGCCATTATGACCATAGTTGCCGGCATTTTAACTATATCCGTGAAGCAAAACTATTTCAAATATCAAAATAACAGGTGATTGTTCCAAACTATAGGACATTATTTCTTATTAAAACTAAATTGGCAACACTATGCAAAAAAGAAGCAAGCTTAATTTATTAATAATATTGTCTTGTTATGGTAAATGTTCAGCCATTTCATAACCGAAACCCGAACTTATCAGTCTTGGGGGCTGGGACGCTGCTGTTTAAAACAGAATGTTTTTTTTTCCCCTCTATTTTAAGCCATACCATTTGTTTTAGATAATGACAGAGGCTGTTTATTGTTTTGTGTGTTTTTACAAGCGAGATATCTGTGACGGGCTGTAACGGAACCCCATGATCTCATGGGGAGCAGGTAAGGGCGCTGAGTCAGATAGCACAATTCAGAGGCATGGTCGCAATCGTGACAATAACGACCTGATGTGACGTTAAACTGGGTCTTGTTGGCCGATTCTAAAAGCTGTTTTTCATGACGCGCGCGGTTGTTTACTCTGTTATGCTCGACACTCTTGCAAGTGTCACTTTGGTGAAAGGTTTTGCAATGAGGCATGACGTATATTCCTCGCGAAAATTCTAGTACAACTGTGTATTGGTCGAACACATTCCTGTATTTGCTGTATTGGTCCATTATTAGTCCGATATGGGTTTGACTCAGCCTAAGAGGGAGCAACACCTACAATTCGAAAAAAAGCGTATATAACTTCTTTGACGTCAGAAATTATTGCGGTCCTCAGTTAACGGAACATCACAGGCAAACCGACTACACGCAATCAATATCTAGTCAAATTAATTTAGTTAGCTTCGCCAATCAGTGGCTTGCTACCAGTACACATACCTCAGGGGGGCTAAAAGGCCCACAGGATGTGCTCTGCATGTCCTTGTGGTGTCGAGGTGTTCCCAAAGAACGTTATAGTGCACGTGCAATTTAAATTAAGTATTTTGTCAGGGTGATGCCCTTCGAAATGCAACTTTCCGCCCACTGAGCACGTAATGTCTCTTAGATGTCTTAAAACATCTGTAATGATCATGAATATCTTGGGCTACAAAATACAATTTCAAGACGAAGTTTGGTACGTGTCTAGCAGTCATTGCACCCAAACGTTTGGAAGTTGTCTTTAGAAGAATTTTTACGTCTTCAGTGACGCAAGACGCTTGCAAGTCGCTGAAGCAAGTCCAGACATCCGTGTCTAGAGGGCTTCCTCGCAAGACGGCTTCGGCTGCATGGGCGTATATGGAGCTGCAGCGCAATCTTTGCACTTAAAACTGGAGGAAAGCTAGAGCGTCGCGTGACCATTTAAAAAATAATAGAGAAAAAGCTAAATTCACAAAGGCGTACACATGTGCATAGCAGACTAGGGCAGGAATATTTTACTGGCCTGGACGTGGTATTTACATTTATGCGCCACATGCATACAATCAGGATTCAAGTAATTTTGGGCCCTCCCCGAAAGTGCTACCTAGCCTCCCACTGAGTACAATACGTCTCAGGCACAAAATATAAAGCGATCTAAAATACATAAAGCTACACAAGACGTACACAAAGGAGATTTTTAGACAAACGTATGACATCTTTCCCTGGACATCTAAATTATGTTTCTCTTAGATATTTTACGCACTGCGTACCCATAGAATAACTTTCACTTCTGAATTTATTTTTTATGCCCTGGTAGGAATCAAGACTTTCAACTACCAGAACGTCGCATTTAAGTCTGAATAATTCTAATGCATGAAGAATAAATTAACAGCCACAAAAATACCTTACATAACTGTGCTGACCTAAAGTTCGCCACGTGAACATTGTAGAGACCACTGACGTGAGGTATATAAGGAAGAGCGAATGTTTCCTGGCAGGTGTGCCGGGATGTGAGAGTATGCAGAGCCCTTCTCTGCAGCCGTGCGCGGTGTGTGCGCACGGCGTGTGTGTGTGTGGGCGTGTATGCGACATATGCTGCATGAGGAAGACGTGAGCTCCATATGCTACATGTCTCTCCAGATGAGTGCCGCCCAGTGTGTGCGTAGTTTCCTCTAACCCAGACCACTCCAAGCAATTCATTATACTATGACATCGTAACCCTCCATTCGCACTCTCACTGTCCTTTTGCTTTCCCTTTCCTTCTTCCCCGGTGTGGAGAAGGCCAGGGTCACCTTACCGCCGGCCGACCTCCTTTCCTTTCATTAAATTACTTTCTCTCTCTCTTCCTGGTGGGGTAAGGTGACGGAAGGGTTTGTATTCCTTGTTTCGTGTGCTTGCATGGACGACTCTGGGGTGGCCTTTGTTACGCAGAGCTAGCTTAGACCTAAGACAGCAAATGAAGATTGAGTACATCAATAAATCTTGCTCAACAGGTATACCAGAAATCCTTTTAAAATGTTTGCAAAATATCTTGCGACATGTATGTTCAGGGTATACTGAACGTTTGATCTGCGCTATTTAATAAAATGATTCCCTGTTCTCCCGCACATAACACTTGATAAACACATTCTATAAGCATGGAACGCTTCCTTATTTCCATACTCTTCTCCTTCCTTCTGTAGTGCTTGGCTTCATTTGATCGGATTGGGCGGATCACCAATGTGAAGTAGAGGAGTAAGCACTGCTTTTCATGAGGCCTTAGTTCTGGCAACGTTGGTTTAACAAAACTGTTTTTATCTTCTTAATTTTATCTAATTTATATGCTGGATAACAGAATCATTTCAATGCTATCTGTTGGAGGTCGAGGGATTAATCACACTGTGTAGCTATATTTTCTTCCAAATATATATGTTGACATATATGACAAATGAATAATTATAGCAGAGAGGCTTGGCTTGAAATTTCGATATTTTGGATTTCTTGAATGAGACAATGCCAAATGTCCAAGCAAACTATACTGAGTTTTGTTGAAATAGTTTGCATGGAAATGTTATCAATAGTATTGCTGTAAAAAAAAAACGCGAATACCCTTGTAAAAAAAAAGAAGAAATTAAATTTTGGGGGACGAGAAAGTTCTAACGGTGGTCGGCCTAAAAACCAGAAATAAGCGGAAATGCACATCTTGCAAAAGCATTTAACTTTGTCATATGCTGGAGTGAAAGGCAAGCTTGATCTGGACAGTCGTAGTGATCTGTACGCCGAACGAAATTTTTAGGTAAAAACCTGACATTACACGCTTAGCACGGCAAACGAAAGCATTGCAAAATAAAAAAAAAAACACTGTTAAAATTGAAACGGGAAACGCAAGTGCACACTGTCGCAAAGATGTAAGAATTTTTCTTGCCAAATACGTGGTAGTCAATAAAACAGCGAGTTATCTACTCCGGATACGCACCAGATCTGGCGTCAGTGCTTGCCTGGTTCGAGGTGCGGTGAGTCATTGCGCGGAGGATATTCGTCGTCGGCCTGAGCGTTCCACCGCGCCAAGCTGCAGGCGGTGTACTGAACAATTTTCTCACTGGCGGGACCAGAAAAATGCCTCGCTTACGTGGTACAGAAGTGTAAACTGAGGTCCCACTGCAACTGTCGGGCTCAGCCAACTGAGAGATACAAGCATGAGTTTTTGAAATCTATTCGCAAAAATTTTAGTTTAACACTTTAATTTAACAATTTTCAGATAATAATTTTAGTCTAACGGCACTTTCGGTTACAGTTCGCGCACCGCTTTTCAACTGTGTGTAATCACTACGAATTGAACCAGTGGTTTTTACTTTTCCTTTTTTTCGAATTCGCAGACCCTCAAACTATGTGATGAGGACCAATATGCTGGCTTAGGTTCAGTAATGTGCCTATTTTTTTCCCCCCAGTACAGCGGGGCTACTTAACGCACTTATGTTTTGTTTAAAACGCTATTACACGTTATAACTCGTCACGTGGGCATATCGGGTGAGATCGTACGCCACGCAAACGCGGCCTGTACCACTTCATGAGGGTGAGGCGCCGCTGCGGTCCGAGCTAGGACAGGCACACAGAGTTAGTCGCAGCGCGTTATTGGTGTCACCTGCAGTGTACATACGTGTGACGCAACCAGGAAATGGAGCGTGAGAAGGCGGCTATCGTAACGGAAGTTGCGCAGAGTCCCACCGCGCCTCTCTCTCGCTTTCTGTCCCTCTCTTTTTCTCTCTCCGATACGATCTGCTGGGCACAGCACGAAGCGTCGCGCAATGCATAAACCGAAGAGGCACATACCGTAAATGGAGGGCTGGATTTTGCCGTCTGCGGTGGCATGCTGATCTATACTCTGTCTGCGAAGCTGCAGTTCGCATCCTGCTGCCCGAATGCCAGCTGCCGCTGCGGAGCTTATTTTAGGTATTTTCTTTTGTGACTGCAGGCGTTGCGGTCTTTCGTGCCTACCCGATTAAGCGCCGAAATGCAATATTTTAACTTTCAAAGTTGTATAGAGGCGGAAGGACAGAAAAAGAAAACGATCTTGGACCAAGAGTAAAGGCGCACGTCATTATTTTCGCCGGCTTGGTGTATCGGTTTTTGTTGTGCGCTGCTGGCGACAGCAGTCGCTGAGTGCTGCATTCCACATCGGCGCTTCACAAAGTGTAGAGACAGTGATGCTTAACGAAGAGCTTACGTATTTTTCCCTGGTAGCATCGGAAAGTTGGCATGATGTTATTTTTTGTTTTGGTCAGATGTTAATACATTCTTCTATCCTTTTTTTGTAGCGTTTGTGGAGCGTTACAAACAAACGTTGCTATAACGTTTAGGTATACTCTTAGTTAAATATTTAAGCAACATATATGCAACTTCTCGCAAAATAGTAAAGAAACCCATCGATTATTAGAGTACACAACTTTAATCATCACTTTGCATGGAACAAGAAGAAATTAGGGTTACACTTGAACACTACATTAGAGCTAATACATGCGACTCATACACTCACCTTTGAACGGATGCCATATTCTCATTCTTTTACAGCCCGCCAGAAAGGGTGGGCCATATCGGTGGTAGTGGTGAATGGGTAATAAGCAGTTTTCTGATGAAGTTCTGTAGCTTTGCGTGCAGTCTATGACAGACACTATTTGAGAGGTTTTAGCAAAATGGTTCTGATTGAAGAACGTAATTACTATATGAGCTGTGGAAATGTGCTGGGACGCGATGTTTGAAATATAATTGCAATTTTGTTTAATAGTTATGGTTTGAACATTATAATAGCATTTAGAGCATAATATTAGTATGATGTAATATTTAAACTGCTTACAATACAACGTATTGTGTCCCAGGTTGCACCGAACTACAGAATAATGTTATAAAATTGTTTTCTGCTCGTGAGTTGCAGTAACGTTATATGTTACATTGGAACGTTATGCTAAAATATTCTAATACTAGAGACCTTTAGCGTAGCGGAGACGTGCTAGGTGGTTAGTGTATGAGCTGCATGTATTGTCCTATATTGGAGTGCTCTAACGTCACCTCCGTTGCTCCTTGCATATTGTTGACTAAGGCCATGTACTCTCACGAGTGGCAGATAACTGGCCTTGCAGGGTTACTTTACCTTTTTAGGGAATGTCGCATATACATTATACAAAAGTTTATTTAGGCTTAGTAAATGTTATTGCAAGGTTTGTTTGTGATGTTTCAGAAACACGAAAAAAAGTTAGGAACAATGTAATAACGTCTGACCAAAACAGAAAAGTAACACTGTCACAACGTTTCAGCGCTACCTAGGGTTATTTGTTAATCTTTACCATATGTATAACATTCCAATTAAACATGCAACGTTTCCACAACCTAGACAACAATTTTAGTTGGTTTGGTTTGTGGGGTTTAACGTCCCAAAGCGACTAAGGCTATGAGAGACGCCGTTGTGGAGGGCTCCGGAAATTTCGACCACCTGGGGTTCTTTAACGTGCACTGACATCGCACAGTACACGGGCCTCTAGAATTTCTCCTCCAAAGAAATTCAACCGCCGCGGCCGGGATAGAACCCGCGTCTTTCGGGTCAGCAGCCGAGCACCATAACCACTGAGCCACCGCAGCGGCTAGGACAACAATTTTGTCACACTATTCCGATGTTTGGTGGGTTACGTCCACGAGAGAAATTTCGCGGCTGCGTCAGGTATAAGAAAGTTTAACTTCACGATAGGATGAAAGTTAAGTGTTGAAAAAAATTATAAACAATCACCAACCACTAAATCGCCTAGTCGTATTAATTTTTTCAGCTTTGTTAAATTCGGTACAGCCCTCGTCTTTGTCCGCTTGCCTATTTATTATTCCAAAAGAATGTCAGTGGATGCACGTCGAGCGTGCACTGAAAGTCAAGCGAACATTTTTCCACAGGTCACTGATTTTAATATCTGATGCAAAGAGATTGACCCACACGATAAACACTTCTTCCAACCTTTCTCAGTCGTGCTGTGCGTTTATCTGATGAACTAAAACAGGATGCTTCAGGCGTCAAAAACAGACTTTTAAAGCCGTATTTAAGGTACCGAACGGGCTAATAATACAGGCACCACAAAGTTTTGTAAAAAATGAGCCTATTTTTTTTGCAAAACTTGAGAAGGTGGTTAAATGTTTTTTTTAATGCGGTAAAAGCTCCGTCTGCATAATGGCATGGCTGGGAACAGCAGGCTGTACAGTACAGTCTTGTGTTGTGTTGTGTTGGGTTTTATGGCACATAGGCAGCTAAGGCCATCATGCGCCAAGCACAAGGTATAGAATGAGTTTTCTGTAGAATTTTCAAAAATGTTAAAAATCATCGCTGGTGTAGATGGCCTAATAATACTGTACTACCTAGTAATAACGGAAGAAACGAAACTTAGACATGGCTAATGTTAAAAGCCCTAAGAAGGTCAGGTAGTCTCAGCGCCTATCCTTGCCTGGCCAAGGATCCCGAGGCTCCCAACCAGACAAATAAAAACCTCAGCCTTCTTCTCATGAATGAGAAAGTAGCTGAGATGTATCACTTAATAAAGTGAACTAGCGGATCGAAATTTACAGTTTTTCAAGCACGCCTGCTTCTTTTAAAAAGCTAAAAAGAGAAGGTATGTTAACAATGGCATTATCATCTAAAAGCAGTGCTGGGTGAAAAGGAATGCATTCATTATAAAATTCAGTGAAGTATTTTTTTCTTAGTTTTTCCAGTTTCGCACAAGAGAATAAAATGTGGTTAACGGTAAGTTCATCTCCGCATTCTTCGCAAACAGGTTTGTTTTGTTTTGTTAGCAGGAAGTTATGTGTAAGGTGAGTGTGGCCTATTCGGAGACGGCAGAGAATCCCTTCCTTGAAGCGTTCCTGGTGGTCACACGACCTCCATTCCCCTAAAACCGGCTTTACTAAGTGCAGTTTATTATTGACTTCACTGTTCCAAGCCGACTGCCATTTCTTCCTTAATTTCCGTTGTACTAATTTTATGCAATCGTTAAAAGGTATGTTTACTTTTTTTGTTTCCATCCTACGAGCTTGAGCAGCGCACAAGTCTGCTTTCTCGTTCCCTTTTATTCCGATATGACTCGGGACCCAGCAGAGTTTTATATTTTGTCTTTTAGCTGCGGCTGTTACTATGCTGTGTATAATGTCACCAAGAATAGGAGTGGTAGCGTTTCTAGCGTGGAGAGCTGTAAGCACACTTAAGGAATCTGTGTAGACTATACTGTTTGTGAGGTGCTCCTTTAATATTTTGTCTATGGCCACCCAGACTGCGTAACATTCTTCAGTGAAGATGGATGCGCAATTTGGAAGTCTTACTGTTTTCTCCGAATTACCTCGCACCACTGCACTTCCTACGTAAACATCTGTTTTTGAGCCATCTGTATGAAAATCTGTGAACTTGCTGTATTTTTGATCGAGTGCAAGAAATTCTTGTAGTATATATGTTGTCGTGGAGTTTGTTTTTTATGAAATTGAGTAAGGGTGAAATCACAGATTTTAGGAAAATTGTACCATGGAGGCAGTGGATCTTGTCTTCGAGCAATGTCGGGTAATGCATCTTGTAGGCCGAGGTTTTGGCACATCTCTTCAAAACGCAGGAGGAGTGGTCTGATAGCTAGTGGTTTGCTATTAAACAGTGTTCTCGATGGGCAATTTGTAACAACAGGGTAACAGATATGTTTTGGTAGGGAACGGATTTTTAGAACGTATGAGCATGTAAGTATGCTTCTTCTATCTGTAAGAGATGGTTCATTTGTTTCAACGTAAAGACTATTTATGGGTGACGTCCTGTAAGCGCCAGTTGCAAGACGTAAACCTAAATTGTGCACTGGGTCCAGTCGTTTCAGGTACGATGGCCTTGCTGAACCATATACTATACTACCATAGTCTAATGAGGATCGTACCACAGAGCGATAAATTTTTAGAAGGCCTGCCCTGTCAGAACCCCAGTGCTTATGTGAAAGGACTTTGAGTATGTCCAGTGATCGGGAAGTTTTCTTTTTTAACGTGTTAATATGAGGCAGGAAAGTGAGTTTTCTGTCAAATGTTATGCCTGGAAATTTATGTTCATTTTCTACAGGTAAATCTATTTCGTTAAGGTGTAGGGTGGGGTCTGCCTGTAAGCCTCGTTTGAGTGAAAACGGAATGGCCACTGTTTTCTGTGGGGAAAATCGGAAACCATTTCTGTCTGCCGATGTTGTCAGTTTATTTATTGTTAGCTGTATTTGTCTTTCACATGTTGATATGTTCGAGGATGTGTAAGCTATCTGTAGGTCGTCGTACAGTACAGTCAATGGGTGAGGTGCGTATCCGCAGTCAACACAAAGAGTCATGGGAAAATCGTCTGCTAGCTACTTCCGGTTCCAAATTGATCAACTGATTGCATGTTTCGATCGCCCTATTCACCGCGTAAGTTGACATCGTTTATGCGATAAATAACTCTTGGTACTAGTCACTGATTGCACTGAAGCATCGAAAGAGAAGCCCGTACTACGTATCTGCATGACCTGAGCGCTGAAATGGACAATCTAGAGAGGTAAGCGTATTTTTTCATGGTTGATATATGCCGGCCGCCGTATAGCCCATGTCTCTTGAGCATATGCGCTGAAGATGATTTCGTGTGCGTTTCGATATGTTTAGCGCATAAATCATTAACAGCCGTTTTTGGCCGCGCTTTGATAAACTGCAATCTGTGCAGCTGATTAGACGATGCTCGTATTTTCCTGACAGCGGGTAGAGCCGCCAGTGTGTGCTAGCAGACGACCCATATTTGCCACTGCGCGCAGCGCGCGTCTCAGCACATCGCATGGTGCAGTAATAAATCGCCTTGTCGCCTTTTTGTTATTCCAGATGCAGTACAGGTGGCATTTCATGCGAGAACAAGCAGGAACATGCCGCAAAGGAGAGTAGAGGCGCTAGATTATATATGCCACGCTGTGTTGTACGGAGCTGAGTGAATAAAATGAAATGGCTTGCCCGCGTGTTCTGGAGCAGAAATGTTTTATCGAGTACTTACTGCTTTTAGTGACCCGTTGGAAATACGTTGCATGAAGTCAAGGTCACTACGTTACTTACTTCAATCGCATGTGTGATTAGCCGTGCGCAGCGCAACGTACCATATTAGAGCGAAAAGTGCGTTAGGTACCCGGCTCCTTTCGTCACCCTAAAATCACAACTGCGGCAGGCTACAAGGGGAATCAAGTTGCAGACTGCGCATGAGGCGAAGGTGAATTTCTCTTTCGATGCTTCAGTGCAATCAGTGACTAGTTCCAAGAGTTATTTATCGCATAAACGATGTCAACTTGCGCGGTGAATAGGGCGAAACATGCAATCTGTTGAATAATTTGGAACCGGAAGTAGCTAGCAGACGATTTTCCCATGACTCTTTGCGTTGACTGCGGAGACGCACCTCACCCATAGACGTCGACAATTTTTCACGTTTCAGTGTTCTGAACAGTAAGTAACAGTAACTTAGTAATCTTGTATTCTGTAGTAACAATAGTAACGTTCGTTTATTAATCATAGCCGAATGCAAAATGCATTGCGACCAAGCTTTCAGCGCTCCATCTGGCAATATTGTTAGGAATTTCAGTGCGAAGGGCTTTTGGAACACATGTAAGTTTTACAGCGAAAGCAGCAATAGCTTTCTACAAACCATTTAATATAAGAGAATTTAAAGGATACAGCGGCAGCCGTGTAACGCGTTATGTATACACCACCACCACGTACCCTAAAGCGCGATTGAGTTGTCCACTGACCCAGTGAGCCAGTTATGCGCCCTTCCTTTCCTCAAAACCAAAGGAGGGTTAAGACTGCGAATAAGACAAGACTGGGAACTAGACTATTTGCTTGGCGCAAGTGGGGCCTTGGAGTAAGTGAAGTGTGCCGGGAACGTGATCGAACCGAAGACCGTTAGCGGAAGAAGGACGGGTGTGCACGTGAGCATGCAGACGCCAAAACTTGCCTTTGAGACGCCCAACCGAGCAGTCGCCTGTGAAACGTCACAATGGGACTGCCAGATCTAAACCTCCCGTCGCTAATGCCAGTCTGCTTTCGCTGACTAATACGCTAAGAGGTATACCTCTAAGCTTATAAATTTAGATCTAATCTTTTTTTTTCGAATTTTGCGTTCGTTTTACCATTCTTCTCCTGCTTTTAAGGATTTCTTAATAAGTACTACACATTAAGAATTTAAGATCCGCCTATTCTGTACCCGAAGCACCAATTTCTGGTTGTTTCGATATTTTTGGAATAATTGTAAACTACAAAACTACAACACAGCTTACCATCCACTTTAAATACATATAAATTTTTAGCTAAAGTTTCCCCAAATGAGCTTAAAACGTTTTGTTCTATATACCAGGTGTTTCAGCGAAGGCTTGAATTCTCAAAAATATATTCTTTAGGCAAAAATATGGCTTTTTCAGCATAGAATTTCTAGTGTTGGCAGACACTAGAAAACCGGTGAATCATTTATGTAGTAAGCTGGTAATTGATTTTTAATAATTAACTTTCGAAGTTAGGTGTTTAGTTGCAATCAGAGGTTTGTAGCCGGTCGTTAGAAATACCATGTCAGCTTTTAGAATTTCGAAAACGCGGCTACCCTTGGTGCTGTGGCTCGACAAAATTTGGCTTTTTTGACTGGTTACGTGCACTGGGAAGTTTGCTGTTTGCCTGCATGCTTTTCGACAGCGCATGTATTTTGGCAGGATATAGCCAAATTTTGTCAAGCCACAGCGCCGACGATAATCGCGTTTCCGAATTCCTAAAAACTGACATGGCTATTACTAATGACCGGCTACAAATCTCTAATTGTAACTAGGCGCCTGAACCTAATCGTATGAAAGTCAATTATTATAAGTTAATTACAGTGGGCTTGAGAGCAGCAGTACCGGCAGGATGCTTACCTGTCCATTCTTCTTTGTGCAGCTTCTCGGCTGCCTGGCTGTACCGGCTACATGCTGTGCTGCTCCGCCTCGTTACAACGTTCCTTTGTGGCCACCTGGTGTCAGTCTACATGGTCGGCACGTGCATCGCATGGACAGTGTGTGCCTGCACTGCCCCTATCACCTTTTGTGTTAGCTTTGGCTTGTTGGACGATGCGCCTGTCATCCCACTGCGCGCTTCTGACTGCCATACATCTGACTACGCCAACGCTTCATTGGATCAACGAATCACCGATTGCGCCTGCTCTATGACGTCATCTACCAAGGAGAGAAAAGTGCTGTTCCCGGAACTCTTCTTCAGTGGGCTTAAGAACAGCAGTACCGGCACGATGCTTACCTGTCCATTCTTCTTTGTGCAGGTATGTTACCGCAAAGCTGCTCGCTGTATTAGATCAGATGATCGGTTTTTTTCTGTTGGTCTTGTGCCCACATATTGCTGTTTCTTGTTCATCGCGCTTGGCGTATTGCTTAAGACGGCTTCCTCTGAGTGGTGACGTGGAACTGAACCCCGGTCCGCCCAAGAAAGTTCCTGCACACACGCCATCGTTCAAAACTCAACAGAGCCCGGCTTGTCTGTCGTTATGCGCTCAGACGCGCTCCCAGACAAGCACGCTTGCAGCAAATACTTCCGAGAGCGGTAGAATTGCTCAAATGCACTTCGAACTACTAGAAGGTCAGAAGCTGTTAGCGCGTGATGTTGCACACATAAAAACATTTCAGAAAACTGTAGATGATCGTTTCGAAGGTATTGAATCTCGTGTGGCTGCGCTCTAGTCCGCTCCAGGCGAACCGTGCGACAAAATACATTGAGATTATTTCTTTAATTGATGCCGTGGCACGGCTAAGTAAGAAGAGCGATGATCTGGAAAACCGATCTCGGCGAAATAACATCACCCTGCATGTCCTCCCTGAAGAATCAGATGAAGACGGCGAGGGCCTTTTGAGCAAAGTTTTAAATTTGATTTCCGAGAGGTTGAAGATTAAATGCCCGAGAATTGAGTGGTGTCATAGGATCGGTATGCCACGTGATGACCCGCGCCCTGTCATCCTGAAAATCTTGGATTTCTCCGTGAAAATCACTATACTAAAAAATGCTTATCATTTTAAAAACACTGATTATCATGTAACCGAAGATTACTCTCGTAATGTCCACGTACTTCGCAAAAAACTTTGGGAGGCGTCAAAGCCATTTCGTGATAGCGGCTCTGCAGTGAAGCTGCGCTTCGATCACGTTTTTATCGACGAAGTTTGTTACGTTTGGAACAATTCTTCGGATACCCTTGAAAAAGCCCGTAGATTCTCCACGAGACCTACCGGCTCGCCGTCTGCCGCCTCACCACCATCATCACCACCGTCATCGTCGGCTGCTGTCCCTTGACTGCCCAAATACGCACATGAAAAGTTATGTTTTGAACCTTAACGCTAGACGTATAACAAATAAATATGCAGATTTTCTGTCTCTTACCCTTTCTTATTCCCCTCATGTTGTGGGCATCTCGGAAACGTGGCTGCATGATGGCATTCATGATTCCGAATTTACGCCTTCTGGCTACGTGGCGGTTCGGGCGGACAGACAGTATGGCAAAGGGGGTGGTGTTGCGCTTCTCTTTCACTCAGAACTCAAGTTCACAGTCTTACCGGCCCCTCCAGATGTCGAATTCATTCGGTACAAACTATTTCTTAGCAAGCAGTCCATTGTAGTTGGTATTATTTACCGTCCTCCTGATTCTTCTGTCACAGCCTAAACGATTATTTAAACACTCAAGAGTTCAACTTGTCCAATTCGATATTGATGGGCAATTTCAACGCGCCAGGAATATCCTGGGCGAAACATATTAATTTCATTTGTACAAAAGCACTAAAAACACTTGGGAATTTGAGGAGAACGTTAACTAATGCACCAAAAGAAACTAAGCTATTACTTTACAAATCCTTAATTCATCCCGTAACTGAATACGCGTCTTCCCGTCTGGAATCCTCATAAACAATGTGAAATTGATCAAATCGAGAGCATCCAAAGGAAAGCCATCAGGTTCAAACATCGTCGATCTGATCGCTATTTTCCACCTTCTTGTGCCTTGTCCGCTTTGAATCCAACCCCCTTGTCCGTGCGCCGTCAGGTGGATTCACTGAAGTTCTTGCACTGCATCGTCAATTCACTTTATCATGTCACGCTTTATGTCCATCTTATCCCTGATTATCCCGGATCAACCAGGAGTCATCACAGCCTTAATGTTAAGCCATACTTCGCCCGTACTAATAATTTCAAACACAGTTTTTTCCTCGTACTATTGAACATTGGAACTTATCTCCTGGCATAACGCGGTCACTTCTATTAAACTTATTTTTAACAGCTATCGGTGCCACATGATGTCTTTTTTGTGTTGTGTTCCTTGTGCATTGTTTCAATTTATTAGTTACTGCCTGTCACATTGTTCGCGCTATGTATTCAACCATGTTAGATGTAATCTTTTGTGTGTGTGTGTGTGTTGTACACAGCTATTTTCACAAATTGTTAACCCCACTCCTACAATAGCCCCAAGGGGCTGCAGTATGCAAAAATAAATAAATAAATGAATAATTAATAAAAATTAGTTAACCAGCTTACTACTTAAAACGATTCACCGGTGTTCTGCTGTCCGCCATGACTGGTAATACCACGCCAGAAAATTTGTATCCCAAAAAGGCTGTTTTTGAAAATTACAAGAAATATTCCCTGAAACACCTAGCATAGTGTCGTGTCCGGTCTGTCGTGTCCGGTCGCTGTGTTGAATGCAGCGAAAGACGCACACGGTACTTTTAGACTTCGTTTATTTAAAGCCGATGAGGGTGCGACCAGCGTCGACCGAGGCAGGAGCCGAACTGGCCGCCCGAAGAAAGGAGGGAGCGGAGAAGCGTCCACGGGAGGGAGTGGCTTCCCAAAACAGGAGGAGGATGCGGGGGCGCACCATGGGGGGGCATCTGGCGACAGCGTGCGACGAGGGGCAAGTGGTCGTTAGGAGGAGGATGCGAGTGGTCGTAAGGAGGAGGATGCGAGTGGTCGTTACACACACAAAAGCAATAAGGGGACACAACACTTCCTTCCCCCTTAGAAAGTTGCCTGGTATCGTGCAGGGGGTCGGCGCTCACGCGTGGAGGCGCGCTGGCTTTGTGCGCTCGGGGGAGAAACACTTGTAGGCTGGCTGTTGCTCGCTGTGTCTCCTAGGTCTGTCCTGGGCGAAGTCTCTTCTTCCGGGAAGAGGTGCCAGGCTATGTGGGAAGATGGTGCACGTGTTCTCTCCGCTGGCGGACAGCTCTCAGACGGCGTCGTAAATCTACGCAGCTGGTTGAGATGTCGGCGTGCTACTGTGCCATGTATGTTGACGAGCCAAGAGCGCAGGCCTATGCGTCTGACAATTGTAGCTTCCTCCCAGCGTGGCTTTTTCAGAAACTGTCGGGCGAGGACGCGCTGCCCCTCATTAAGCGTGCCGCAGCGCGGAATTGCTTTTTCTTCCCGGAACGTCTCTGCCTTTGGCTCGGGGAGGATGGCTGTGAGCTGGGTTCGCATTTCACGCTCGAACATCATTTTCGAGGGGGTCTCGCCTGTTGTGCTCTGAACCGTCGTGTGCTGCTTGAAGAGAAAGCGCGCAAGGCGGCGCTGCAGCGAGCCTGTCTGATCTCTTTCAAGGGCGCGTTTTAGCTCGGCTACGTAGCGCTCGGCTTGTCCGTTTGTCGCTGGGTGGTAGGGGGCCGATGTAACTGATGAGATCCCGTTGTCGCGATAAAACTTGAGGATCTCCGCAGACACAAACGGTGTTCCGTTGTCCGACACTACCTTGCGCGGCAGGCCGAACGTTGCAAATAGTGATCGGAGGTTGTCAATGACTGCTGCCGAAGTCGTCTGTCCCATTTGCCTTATCTCAAGCCACTTTGTGTAGGCATCTACGACCACAAGGAAAGTGCAGCCCTCAATTGGTCCTGCAAAATCAATGTGCAGTGTGTGCCATGGTGTGTCTGGCTTTTCCCATTCTGGGACAGGAGCTTTCGGCGGGGCGCTCCGGCTGCTCTGGCAAGGCTTGCATTCTCGCACCACTGTTTCGATGTCGTTGTCAATGCCAGGCCACCACATGTAGCTTCTGGCACACTTTTTCATTGCAACGATGCCCCGATGTCCGGCGTGGATGAGAGACATAGCTTGTGCGCGTAGTTCTCTCGGCATCACAACTCGGGACCCAAATATGATGCAGCCGCGATGGGTGCTCAACTCTGTAGCTCGCCTGCGGTAAGCGTCGAAGTTGTCCCCTTTGAGTTTATGCACGTTGCCTTGTTGAACAGCTGTGTAAACTAGCCGGAGAGCTGCGCACTTCTGCGTAGATGCTGCAACTGTGCCTGCTGTAAGCGGAGGTTCTGGCAGTGCTTCGAACATCAGAACGTCTCCTGGTGGAAATGGTTCGTCAACAGTTGCGTCTAGTGGCAGACGGCTTAGCGCATCGGCGTTTTGATGTTTACTCCCATTGCGGTAGACCAGAGCGTAGTCGTGCGCTGAGAGTTTGATGCACCAACGTGTCATTCGCGGAGACAAAGTTGGTGGCATAGGCCTTTGTGGTCCCAGAATGCCCAATAGCGGTCGGTGATCGGTTATAAAGGTCACCTTCCGGCCGGCAATGTACTGGTGAAAATGTGTCGCCGCGTAGACGATGGCTAGCCCTTCTTTGTCAAGTTGCGCGTAGTTGCGTTCTGCTTGCGACAACGTACGTGAGGCGAAGGCGATGGGAGCTTCCCTTCCTTGCTCGTCAGTTTGCGATAGAACCGCGCCGACTCCGTACGGTGATGCGTCGCAAGCCAAAAGCAGAGGCTTCCTTTCGTCGTAGTGGCGGAGGACTGTACATCTTCGAATCAGGTCTTTCAGGGCATCGAATGACTGCTGATGGCGTGGCGACCATGTCCATGTCACATCTTTCCGAAGGAGTTGGTATAAGTCGTTGGCCACGGTAGCTCTTTGTTCCAAGAACCGGTCGTAGAACGTCAAGAGTCCGAGAAAAGCCTGTAGCTCCTGCTTGTTTGTTGGAGCTCGTGCTTCTGTGATCGCTCGCACTTTGTCCTCGGTAGGGTGAATGCCTTCCGCATCAATTCGGTGTCCCAGAAATTGCACCTCTGGCACCGCAAAACAGCACTTCGATTTGCTTATGCACAAATTAGCGTTTGCTAGCCTTTCGAGAACGAGCTCTAGGCGCACTGCATGCTCTTCAGTGGAAGTGCCACTGATGATGACATCGTCAAGGTAGACACAAACTCCTGGGATGCCCTGAAGCACTGTCTCCATGAATTTTTGAAATATGGCCGGGGCTGCAGCTACGCCAAAAGGCAGTCGCTTGACTTTGTACAAGCCTTTCAGTGTGTTAATTGCCAATAATTCAGCAGTTGACTCGCTCACCTTCAGCTGCTGATACGCCTGGGTGAGGTCCAATGTGCTGAAGACTCTTGCGCCACGCAGTACACTGAATACTTCTTCAGGTGTCGGTAGCGGGTAAGAGGACGCTTTAGTCGCAAGATTGACGGTGCTCCGGTAGTCTCCGCAGAGGCGTATGGTTCCGTTCTTCTTGCGAACTACGACAAGTGGTGTGGCCCATTCTGAATGCTGCGTCGGCTCGATGACACCTTGCTGCTCCAGTTTGTCCAACTCTTTTTCAACTGAATCTCGGAGAGCAAACGGCACCGGCCTGGCCTTCAGAAATTTGGGTTGCGCGTTGTCCAACAACTCCAGTGTGACCGGGGGCCCTTCGTTTCCTGGAATCTCTTCCGAGAATACTCTTTCGTATTTCTCTTGCAGTTGCTCAACCATGTTCTGGCTCGGCGTCTGGTGTATGCCGCATATCATCACGCCTAGTGGAGAAAACCAGTTTCTCCCTAGAAGGCTTGATCCTGTGCCCTTCACAACAAGCAGAGGTAGCGTATGGGTCTGGCCGTTGTAGTTAACCTGCACGTTGGCAGAGCCCAATAGTGGCAGATTCTGTCCTGACCACGTTCGCAGGTGCGTGTCGTCTTGTTGCAGGGCTGGTGCGTCAGATGGCCATGAAGTTCGGAACGTGTCCTCACTGATCAGAGTACAGGCTGCGCCGGAGTCCACCTCGAACTTAATCAGCTGGTGATGTACGCTTACTTCTGTAAAAATCTTCGGTCGCGTGCCGAGATTCATGGTGTTCAGGTCGTACAACACAGATGGTGTTGCTGATGTTGTTCCATGGAGATCAGATAGCGGCGTATTCCCTGAGGCGTTGACGCTGTGATTAGGCTGGGAAGGTGACTTTATCTTGGCAAGTCTCCGTTTCGTAATGCATGCTCTTTCGATATGCCCTCGCTTGTGGCAAAAATTACACGTGGCTGACTGGAATCGACATCCCTGGGGGTTGTGTTGGTCGTCACACCGCCAGCAGCGTTGTGCCTTTTTGACCGATTTTACGACAACAGAAGGCTTGCGCACCTGGTTGCTTGTCTGGTGTACCGGCTCGGTGTTCCGGCGAATCCCTCTCTGCTGGTGACCGGCGCTCTCCGCTCGAACGGCGATGTCGTAAGCTTTGCTGAATGTGAGGTCCTTCTCAGCGAACAGGCGCTGCTGCAGTGACTCGTCACTCAGTCCGCACACAAATCTGTCGCGTAACATCACGTCCAAGGGAAGCATGGTGGTGTTAGCAGAAGAAGCTGCGTCTCCCTCCTGCCCGGTAGCTGTTGTCGACAGCGTTCCAAAATTGCAGTCGGCAGCGAGCTTCTTGAGCGCGGCTACGTAGGCGCTCACAGTTTCTCCTCCCAGTTGATCTCGTCGTTGGAAGCGAGCCCGGCTGTAGACCTCGGATGGCCTTGGGTCGTAGTGCTTTTGCAGCGCTTTTACGATGTCGTCGTAAGACACTGCCGCTGGTGTGCTTGGCTGAATAAGGGCGCAGACAGTATCGTAGGTCTGCTCCCCGCACAGCGTCAGCAGGTTGGCCCTCTTCAAGGCTGGGTCTGTGATGTTGTTAGCTTCAAAGTAGAACTGAAGGCGTCCAACCCACGATGACCACGATGAGCCGTTGAACTCTGGTATCTGATTGGGAAACCCTCGCGTAGCCATGGCTTGTCAATAGCGTTGCGTAGCGCGGGTCGAATCCACTTTCTCGTCGCCACTGTCGTGTCCGGTCGCTGTGTTGAATGCAGCGAAAGACGCACACGGTACTTTTAGACTTCGTTTATTTAAAGCCGATGAGGGTGCGACCAGCGTCGACCGAGGCAGGAGCCGAACTGGCCGCCCGAAGAAAGGAGGGAGCGGAGAAGCGTCCACGGGAGGGAGTGGCTTCCCAAAACAGGAGGAGGATGCGGGGGCGCACCATGGGGGGGCATCTGGCGACAGCGTGCGACGAGGGGCAAGTGGTCGTTAGGAGGAGGATGCGAGTGGTCGTAAGGAGGAGGATGCGAGTGGTCGTTACACACACAAAGCAATAAGGGGACACAACACATAGTTAAGTTGTATGGGCCTCTGTTTGCTATTATTGCTACGCGTGCATTTTGAGTGTTGGTTTGCCTATTTTGTCGCTTTCTCTTTTTACTTGTTACCTTCTAACAGAATTCGTTTTCACTACTTTTGGTTCGTGTAACTGATATTTATACAGATTTGTTCAACGTGCTGTTGAAATCTGCGGACAATCTGTGAAAATTTCCTCGTGCTATTCGCTTTCATTCAGTTTATGTTCCGTTCCGTCTCTACTGCCATTTAGAGGCTCTTCAGTCCAATAAAGCTCTTTCTAACAGCTTTTAGCCCTGGGATCTCTCCAGAATGTATTTTTCCCTGGAAATATAAAGTTGACTGAATTGAACTCAATCATGCTTGCGCAATGCTTGGTAATAACATGCTCGGAAACGAAGAAAGTTAGGGTGTTTCGTCAAGCTCTGTATGATTTGTTAAACCTTCAGGAGATATTTCAGAACATTTTGATTCGCATACAGCGACTTGATTGTGAGGATTGTTGCGTACGCCAATAACCTTTTTTTACATAATCTGCGTTACATTGCAAAGAAATTGCACCCTTGAGAAATTTGGGAGCAGCTGAACGCTCTGACATCCTCAGCTTCAAGTTGGAGGGTGTTGGACTCAGACGCCGTGAAGTCAAGTATTTATTCGGGCAGCAACACGAACACAACAGACAGAAACAATTCAGTGGCTTCACCTTATAAAGGCAGTCTGGATGCAAACGAGGCATGCCGTTGGCCAGCGATGCAACTGCACACGTGAACAGTAATCGCGAACATCAGATACGCGGCGCACAGTAGCGAAGTGCAGCACACTTGATAAGCGCTGCGCCGATACAACAGAGGGCTTTTGATTATCAAAATCGCCTATATACAGGAGGTGTTCAGAGACCTGTATTGTGAATAGTTGGGAATAAGCGTTAATGGAGAATACCTTAGTAATCTGCGATTTGCTGATGACATTGCCTTACTAAGTCATTCAGGAGATGAACTGCAAAGCACGATCATTGACCTAGACTGGAAAAGCAGAACGGTGGGCCTAAAAATTAACCTGCAAACTAAAGCAATATTCAACAGTATCGGAAGGGAACAGGAGTTTACGATTGGCAGCGAGGTGCTGGAAGTGGTGAGGGAATACATCTGCTTAGGGCAGGTAGTGACTGCAGATCCGGATCACGAGAGTGAAATAACAGAATAATAAGAATGGGGTGGAGCTTGGCAGGTACTCTAAGATAATGAATGGCAGTTTACCGATATCCCTGAAGAGAAAAATATACAACAGCTGTATCTTGCCAGTATTCACCTAAGGGACAGAAACGTGGAGGCTAACGAAAAGGGTTCAGCTTAACTTAAGGACAACGCAGCGAGCTGTGGAAAGAAAAATGACAGGTGTGACATTAAGAGACAGGAAGAGGGCAGAGTGAGTCAGAGATCAAACACGGGTAATGACATCCTAATCGAAATCAAGAGGAACAAATGAACTTGAGCAGGGCATGTAATGCGAAGGCAAGATAACCGCTGGTCCTTAAGGGTAACGGAGTGGATTCCAAGAGAAGGCAAGCGTAGCAAGGAGCGGCAGAAAGTTAGGTGGCCGGATTGGATTAAGAAGTTTGTGGGGATACAGTGGCCGCAACTGGCAAAGGACAGGGTTAATTGGACAGACATGGGAAATGCCTTTGCCCTGCAGTGGGCGCAGTCAGACGTGATGGTGACGATGATGATGACGATGCATTATCAAAACACCCAGCCAGCTAGGCATATTTTCTCCTTCGTGAACGTTGCAGACATGACCCCTACGGAACTGTTGGGCTGGTAGGGTGCTTCTAGGTTTCCTGAACTAGAAGCGTATATGTCGCAGAAGAACTGTACTTTAGTTTCCGTAACGGTTTGTTTTGTCAGCCGTATGAGGGAGTATTTTTAAACTTCCGGTGAAATCTGACAGTGCGGAGTGATCACCGTGAGCATGCATGGCGTCCACGGTGGCGTCCCCGTCTTGCACCGGACCTGCTCAGCAAAGGCAGTGTCCTCGCAATTCCGCAGTATCGACACTTCGTATTGCAGATGGAAACACGAGCTTTGTGTCAATAGATGCCGTCCATTCGCGCGATTTTAGCTCGGACTGAGATGAGTGCTCCCCTCGGCTCAGACTATCGATAGCTGCCTGTCTGCAACTCTCGTTCTGACCGTTGCCGAGGAGATCCGTCGCTTTCCGAGCATTTCTGACGGTACTGGACATGTTCTGACCGATCTCATGACAGCAGCAGTAAGCGGATTTAGTTTCCCCCAAGACGGCCGGTGTCGACCTTGGTACTCCAATGCTCAGTAGCCCAAAGCGCTTTGCGCGAGTAATTGTTTTTTTTTTTACTTATCGGAAAATTCATCATGAAGTGTCCTGTAATTGAATACTCGTTTCTGACACAGTATCGCATAAAACGTATATTCTAGATTTTTACTGTCCTATTTTCTGACTGAATATATTTACTATTATTGTTAATTTTTGTGCGAGTCTCTCATATTTTGCCAATCAAAGATTTTTTTTCTTCGTGAGAAATACATATCCTGTTTTTTTTTTGTTTATGCTGCAAACAATGGTTTGGTTTGGTTTATGGGGTTTAACGTCCCAAAGCGGCTAAGGCTATGAGAGACGCCGTAGTGGAGGGCTCCGGAAATTTCGACCACCTGGGGTTCTTTAACGTGCACTGACATCGCACAGTACACGGGCCTCTAGAATTTCTCCTCCAAAGAAATTCAACCGCCGCGGCCGGGATCGAACCCGCGTCTTTCGGGACAGCAGCCGAGCACCATAGCCACTGAGCCACCGCGGCGGCTATATGCTGCAAACAATGTAGTGCAATAAAGCAGAATGTTTAAATTTATGGGTGAACTAAATTTTTTGTGCCCACCACCATGATATTGCGTGATTTCTCGTTGTATAGGAAATAGTTAACAACGATTGGCAAAAGTCTTGTGTGACTGTTTTCAGCTTGTGTTATTGGAAGCCTGCCAGCAAGTTTTAAGACTAGGCTTACTGAAGTTTAAAGATGGCTTCTGCAGCGTATTAGCAATACCACTGTTGGCGGACATTATAAAACAGGTGAGTCATGTCGACTAGCAACCTGGTTGACTGATTTCTGACCGATCACTTCTTAACAGCTAGGCGCCTTGTTGCAATTCGAGATTCGTAACCGGCCGTTAGTAATAGCCATATCAGTTTTTAGAATTTCGGCAACGCGATTGCTATCGGCGCTGTGGCTCAACAAATTTTGGCCATCTGACGCCCAAGGACGAGTGCTTTTGAAAAGCGCGCGTTTCTGGCGCATGCAAAGCGACGCCCACCAGTAGGCGTCACTCCGTGGTACACGTGCCACGTGACCTTCTCTGTCCCGCCCACTCTGCAGTGCTCATCGCTTTTACATGACATGCGTGCCATGGAGTGACACGATATGGGCGATCTGGGGGGCATTGCTCTGCGCGTGCCAAAAAGGCGCTTTCGAAAGCACGCGTCTTTTGACGCGTGATGGCATGTTTTTTTTTTTCAGCCACAGCGCCTACGGAATTTCTGCTTTCGGAAGTCTAAAAATCGATATGATTATTACTGAGGGCAGCTTAAAAATCTCTAATTGCAACCATTCTCCTAATTATTAAAGGTAAAAAGTTACCTATCGAAAGTAGTTGCTATACTTAACTGATTAATCTGTTTTTTTGGTGCCCACCAACATGTATATTACTATGCTTCAGACGGAGGTTGACGCAGCCGTAGAAATTGAGGCGACAAGTAGGTGGCTGGAATGTTGGCGGCAGCACGGAGCAGTAAAGGAGCGGGTGAAGGCGCTGGAACAAAAAACGGAGCTCGGTTGATTTGGTCCTTCACTTCACCTTTTACAGTTGTAAATTTCTTTTTACGAACTGCTTTTTTTTTCTGGCTCCGCCACGCGATCCACTCAACGACGAGCCGCTACAGAGGGTACATCCATCATCACCATCCTCATAATCTGAAGCCATCTTTGCACCTCAAGAAGTCCATTTTTAACAATTAGTGGCAGCAGGCGTCCCGGAAACACGTGGAATACAAGCGCGTACTTTCCTTTGCTAGCTGTTCCAAATGCAACACAGTCCTTTCTGTTACGGTACGGAACATTGAGAACACTCTTTCGACGTCTACACTGTATTTCTGAAAAGCTATCAGAATAAGTGCGCAACGTAGAAAGGCTGGCTAGTCTACGATTTGCGCCGCCAGAACGTTCAGCAGTTTCCCTCAGTTCGTACCAAATATTACAAGAAATCTGGCTCAAGACGGGGAACATCAGCAAACGATGGCAGATCAGTCATTTTCGCTTTACGTTCGGGTTAATGGTTGCACCCATTACGAGAACGACCCGTCATTATACTGCAGTTCGCTGGAGGTATTTACTTGTGCATTACCTCTTTATTTCTCAGCCTCAGCTAAGTTGCACTGCCGAAAGGTAGAATTTTTTTCCTGCTGTATAGCACCTTCTGATCTCTAATGCCTGCGCGTACGCAGATCTCTGCTAAAAAGACACCCATTAACGAATTGTTTCCTACTGCGCTCGACGGACCCGACCAGGCAGAAGATCGTCATTGACCGGGCTGCCCACGTCCTGGAACTCCATGAACACATGAACGTATAGTGCAGTGGGGTCGTGCGGGGACCTAGGGACATACGTGTCCGAAATCCCTTGGTCAATAAAGTTATTTCTCTCTCTCCTGCAAGAGACGTGTACGGTAGGACTTTTGGCCACAGGGTGGCAGTCAGTGGGCATAAAGGTAAGCGGTATTTAGATGGGGTGGAATATTCAAAGACCACAAATTTTAGTTTCAGCCTTGTTCTTTGCTCTTCTTTTTGCCACTTGTTGCTCAGCTTGTCAAGTGCGAAGATCTTTGCGGCAGAATGGATACGAGAGATAGAGCACAACCACCGCTATTTCTAGGCCAGATACCATACAAAATTGGACTTTCTCAAATTTATCCGAAAGCGCACAACCGTGGTCATGACATACAGCGGGAGTTGCGAACAAAAGTGAGCTTTCTTCAAAATAAAAGCGGATAAATCTACCACTGCAGCCCCGCAGATAATTATACGTGTGCATGACAATGAAGCGATGACAAATCATTGCACTTGCGCCATCGGCACTTCTCCAGATCGTGTTACCGTGGGGCAGTATACAGCGATTGACTTCTCTCCCATAAGAAAGCCCTGGTGAATCATTCTGTTCATGTACCACGAAGGGAAGCTGAAAAAGCATTACCACACTGCCCGCTCTGCAACAATCTCCACTGATCCAGCGTCATACAGCTCTTCTCTTATAAAAGAATGCGTTTGTGAACATCGTCTACGCAACAACATTCAAACCCTGCGCCAAATGCTGCAGCTAACACACTTCGAAGATGTTTTGTGACGTTTTATCATTGCTAAAAGCTCTGAATTGATATGTATTAGGAGAGAGTGGGGTAAAACACGACAAAAATTTTCAAATCGTCGCCATTATTTTTTTTTCAGAGCTATCGAACAGCAAATACTGACGAATTATTCCTTAGCGTCCTCATTGCCAGGGATTAGGGACAGACAACAGCCAGTGACGCTAAGCCTAGCGACCTATCACATTCTGTTGTGCAGCCACTCGGTCAATCTTTTTCTTACGTCACGGATGATGTGAACGCGTTATTTTTGATGTTGAAAGCTATGCGCCACGTGGTGGCGGCCATGGGAACCGGAAGCGCTTGTTCCGAATTCCTGTTAACGGGAATCCCGCCCATAAAATATGAAAAGGTCAGCTGAAGGGAACACTGTAAAATTGAAGGAAATTTAGTACTTAAATGTCGCATTTTGCCGCACTCCAGGGGGCAAAAACAGACAGTGCACGGGAAAAAATAAGGCACCCTTCCAAAGTGAACATATTACTCATCCTTGCAATAAATTCCCACGAAATTGGCTACATGGACATCTAGACAATCTATGCGAGCCTATTAGAAAGACAGACACTGTACTCGGGCCCAACCCGCCACTACTTTGTTCCATGACCCACTACAGTCTACGCAGCTATACCGCCGAGCTCGGTGTGCAGCCTGGCTACGCAATGTTCTTAATTTCCTGCCTTCATCGCTGCTTCTGTTAGTTCTCGCGCAACAGTTGTTCCTCTTTCGGTCAGCTGTTTTGAATGGACATGCGATTTGTTTCGATTCCAGCGCGTCCAGATCGAACATAGCTTGCTCAGTTGTGAGAATGTGTTGTAAAATAGCTGCTCATGCCCACCGGATGCAGTGCGACACTGAGGTTCGCAAGATTTTTTGTACAGTTTCTGCCTTTCAAAATTCTCTTTACTGTTCTGTGGCGGGCACCTTCGGGAACACTAAAACACTTGATGGCACCAGCTCTGCTTGCGTCGTTTCAGAGCTTTCTTCGGGTTTCCTGCGCGCTGGTTGAAATCATGCTTTTTTTTTTTTGTCCGTTAAGACCATCCTAGAGAGCGAAGAAACACGGGTAGATCACAACGTCGCGTTTTGCCCCGCATACCGGGTGTTTCAGCGGACATTTTCAAAGATTTTCAATGATAGGCTTTTTAGGGTAGAAATATGGCTTTTGCGGCACAGTATTACCAGTGTTGGACTGGTGAATGGCCTAAAGTAGTAAGCTAGATAACTAATTTTTAAAAAATTAACTTTTTAACTAGCAAGTTAGGCGCCTTGTAGCCGGTCGTTAGCTATAGCCATATCAGTTCTTAGAATCTCGAAAACGCGATTACCCTCACCGTTGTGACTCCACAAAATAAAGCGGCTTCGTGCAAAAATACATGCGCTTTCGAAAGCATGCAGGCAAAGCAACTCCTCCAGTGCATGTAACCAGTCGAAAAAGCCAAATTTTGTCGAGCCACAGCGCCTAGGATAATCGCATTTTCGAAATTATAAAAAGGAATATAGCTATTACTAACAATCGGCTACAAATCTCTAATGGCAACGCAACTAAACGCCTAACTCTAGTAGTTAAAAAGTTAATTTTCAAAAATTAGTTAACCAGCTTACTACTTAAGACGATTCACCTTTTTCCTGGTGTCTGCCAGCATTGGTAATACTATGCCGCAAAAGGAATATTTTTACCCCAAAAAGCGTATTTTTCAAAACTTTTGAATATGTTCGCTGAAGCACCTGGTACAGTCTGCAGCTAAAATAATTATTTCTTAACTACCCGAGGCGAAAATATTCTTCAGGATTAGCATAACGTAAAACCCATAGCCAGTTGGAATGACCAAACACTTGGGTCATTCTACAACGCCTGGTTGAATGATCTGCACAGTTATTAAAACTGTGGGATGCAGCATTTAGCGCCTTTTCGACCATCTTCTCGTTCACCAGAGCTCTCTTCGCAATTTTTTTCGCTGCTTAGAAGGAGCTAATCTGGTCAACCTTAAACCCAACTAAAGTGAATACCTGGCGGGTCACACTTCCTAAATATAAATTTAATAAGGTTGCTCATTTGGAAGTTAGGGGGCGTTACGAAACACAATGCTGAGTTTTGTTGCACTCTCCCCTAGTTCAATAACGGATGGAATTATTCCACAGAAACAAGGAACACTTAGGACAACTCTACTGAATTTTTGTTGCTTGCAAAATCCTACAGTGCGGCATTTCGTAGTTTTGACGCATTTATTACTGAGAAATTCGCATTAAAAGTTGGAATCTTTTTGCCCCTGCTCTTGTTCAAACTCAGGACATCCGATGACGTGGCCACCGAAAGCGCCAACTCCGTTATTGATGGTCTGATGGTTTATGAGCTGTGCGGTTTAGCAGGAGCCAAAATGGAAGTTACCGTTGGCCGGGCGTTGCAAACACCTGGTTGCTGTTCCGGGTGTTCTGCCACATTGCAGTGCCCGGTTGTTTATTGCCCGCAAAGATGTCGAATTTTTCTTGCTCTCTCTCTCTCTCTCTATATATATATATATATATATATATATATATATATATATATATATATATATATATATAATAGAAGCCAAACAACCACAGAAACCAAGCAACACAAGGGAATTTATGTTTATTTATTTTGTGGTGTTGATCAATGAAGGATATTATTGAATATGTTATCGCTTAAAGATGATTAGAAAAGCAGAAGAAAAAACAACCACATGCTGCTGGTGGGAACCGAACCCGCGACCTCCGAATTACGCGTCCGGTGCTCTAACAACTGAGCTACGGCGACGGCTGTCAGATCTGCTGCTTTCTGGGGTATTTGTGCTTACAAGTAACCTAAGCTTGAGAGTGTTCATCAGCGCCACCCATGTTCATAAGCGGCGGACGTAGTGCGTCCTGAGTTATACGTACATATGCCTGAGAAGACAATAGGCACAAAAACCAAGGAACACAGGGGATTTTTATATATATTTATTTATTTTGTGGTGTTGATCAATGGAGAATATTACTGAATATGTTAGCGCTTAAAGGTAATTGATTAGAAAAGCACACACACACACACACACACACACACACACACACACACACACACACACACACACACACACACACACACACACACACACACACACACACACACACACACACACACACACACACACACACACACGCATATATATATATATATATATATATATATATATATATGCGAGAACCCTCTTATGGCATCAAGGCTACCGGATTCGAGGCCCACGTTAAGCTCTTGAGCAGACAAGAAAAAGAGGTGCTCGGTGCTCGTTATGACATAAGATTGGTTGGTTGGTTTGGGTTTAACGTCCCAAAGCGACCCAGGCTATGAGGGACGCCGTAGTGAAGGCCTCCGGAAATTTCGACCACTTGGGGTTCTTTAACGTGCACCGACATCGCACAGTATGGGCCTCTAGAATTTCGCCTCCATCGAAATTCAGCCGCCGCGGCCAGGATCGAACCCGCGTCTTTCGGGCCAGCAGCCGAGCGCGGTAACCACTGAGCCACCGCGGCGGGGCCGTTATGACATAAGAGAACTTCTTCTTGGGCTAGTCGGTAATTCATCATTGCAGGCTCTGGCTGATTGTATATATATGTATGTGGTTTTTGCAAAGTAAACCAGTTGTGCGTGGCGCTCTGTCCCATTCTCTGGTCTTGTGTGTGAATTTTTGATGCCTTTAAATTACAGTGATCGTTATGACGCACACGGCGGAAGCCAACAGCCACCGAAACCAAGGAGCCGGTGGGATCCGTGGTTCGGATCCCATCGGCGGCACGTGGATGCTTTTCCTTCCGCGTTCTTATCAATTACCTTTAATAAGGCATAAAATAATGACACTTAATTTCCAAGTGATTAACACCACAAAAAGAAAAAAAAATCCTTTACGCTCCTTGGTTTCGGTGGCTTTTGACTCCCATCATCGTGGTCATACATGACTAGGATGACGTCAGCAAACCTTCTGGCGAAAAGAACTAGATTATCTCAGCAGCTCAGACGACATAATTGTGTTTTTTATGCAATTTTTGGACATTTTTGCTTGTTTTTATCCACCAGTGTTTTGCCCAACACAGTCAGTCTTTGCAGCGCTGTGTCTGCCTACTTCTTTCGCCCTGTCCCAGTCGCGCTGTGCCTTTACCTGATGAGCGGTGTACGGGTGCCGACTACAGCCCTTCTGATCGGGTTCAGCCATAGCGAAATGGACAGTACACTGACTCGGACCTGTGAGCAACGTTCTATCCCCACTTCTCCGACAGCGCCCTTGTGCCTTCCTCTTGAAAATAAGGAACTTTCAATCAATCAACTTCTCAAAAAAATACTCAGATCCAGAAAATTTTATTTTTGATTCTGCGGGAATCCAAACTTGCGATTTTGGGAAATTCCAAAAGCGACATTTTCTGCCTCCTGAGATATACGAGGTTTTTCAAGGAAACTACAGTGTTGTTTGCAGAACTAGCGTCCACTTCTTCATGTCACCGGCAAAGTAATACCATTGTTGGCGGACGTCAAAAACAGTGAATCATGTTAACAAGTAAGCTGCGTAACTAAATTGTAATTGTTAATTTTGTATAAAAATAGACATAATTGTGTTTTTTCTGATATTAGGCGCCACATCTATTTTTAGAATTCCAAAAACTCGAATACCCTCGACGCAGTGGCTCAACAAATATTGGCCACTTCTCGCTCAATTCGAAAACCGCGCGCTCACATGGATGGATGGATGGATGGATGGATGGATGGCTGGATGGATAGGAGCGGCCACCTCGAAAAGAGGGGAGGGGGGGGGGCATTTGCCACCATGCTAAGCTTTTTTTCTTTATTTTTGTTCAACTGTGTTGTTAATTCTCATTAAGATTCGCTATCTTCTTCCACTACGGATTCCTACACTTTTAACCTGATGTCACCTCTCTGCTTTTCAGCCACCAACCCTCCAATCGCTTTTTGCTAACTTCCACTGCAGATTTATTTACATGACCATTGTTATCTTTAAACCCTAGGGCCTCAGGAAGAGTGACTGTGCCTGCATCGACATCCGGATGGATACCATCACATTTGCGTATGAGGTGTTCAATTGTTTCTACAGATCTACCACACACAGCAGATGTGTCATCATCTTCGCTGAATTTGTTTTTGTAACTGCGCGTTCTAAGGCACCCTGACCTAGCTTCAAAGAGTAAGGCACTGCCTCTTGAGTTATCATAGAAAAATTCTTTCCTGATCTGCCTTTTCCAGTATCGGTATAGTTCTGCACTGTGCTTTTTTTTTCATTGGATTAATGGAATTTTTAACTCCCGCGTTTTTAACTTGTCGTTTAATGCTCCTTCTTTCTCCGTCCTCGTGTCCGGCGTACTTACTGGTTAGTTTCCTAGTTCTTTTCCGCCACTGTGAGTCAACGCTTTTTCTGTATAAGTATTTAAATACCTTAGCTGCCCACCTGTTATCGCCCAATTTCCTCAGGCGTTCTTCAAATAGAACTTTACTCTTAGCTTCCCGTGCTGCAAAGCGACACCTACTATACTTCGCCTCACAAGATGTTTGCAGCACTACGGAAGACAGAGCTCTCTCGTCCAATCAGGGCTGCAAGAACACAAAAAATAGTCCCTCGAATATTTGAGCAGTGTAGGACTATTAAACAATAAGCACAGAAATTGGAAACATAGTTTGGACTGGTATATTTAGATGGTAGAGAGTGCTTTAATCACTGGTGATATTAACAGACAAAGCCCGTACGGACATAGCTCTGTGGAGGCCTGCTGCGAGGTAGCGATGCGTCGCCATTTTCCAACATGGCGTCAGTCGATTCAGTTGTGTCTCCTGTGTGCCCTACACCGACAGTGCGCTGTTTTCCCAAGCAGGCGATCGCAGTTGGCTTCTTGAAGTGCTTCGCATCGAGAGCGGGGGCAGTTCAAGTACGAATGCGCTCATCAAGAGGACGGAAAAACTCACCCAGGCGAGCGAGCGAACGCTTTACCAGTGGACAACGCAGACGTTGAAGGCGGGCCGAATGTTGTCCCCGAAGAAGCCGTCAGCGTTACAGTGATGGACAACGCGCCATCTCATTCTGTGAAGCAGGATAAAGTGCGGCTATGAGTAGCCTCAAAAAAGGACATACAGACTCGGCTGTCCGGAAAATGTGTCGCGTGCAGCAGCCACCGGTGAAGGCCGAACTCATGAAGCTTGTCAACAACGTGAACAGAGGTGGGGGCCGATACCGTCTGGACTGCATCGCCGAAGCTGTTGGCCATCTCGTTGTGTGCCTGCCACCCTACCACTGCCAACTGAACCCGATGGAACTTGTTTGGAGCGATGTCAAGGGCTTCGTGGCCAGTCAAAACAAGGAGTCTAAGCTCCAAGACGTGGAGCCTCTGGTTTGGCAAGGCATCATGCAAGTGACTGCTGAGAAATGAAAGAATTACGTGCAGCATGTTATTAGTGAGGAAAAAACTGGATCACATCATCGACGATGTTCTTGACCAAGGACCGGCCATTCTTGTAAACCTGGAGGACGACACAACCAGCACTGCTGAATGGAGTTGTGATGAGGACGATGAGATGAGCCCCATTAAAGTGCTAACGTGCGCGCAAAATTCGGGACCATTCAGTACTGTCGCACTGAGAGTAACGAAAATGAGGACGACAACGTCTCTCATGAGATATGGCAGACGCCGTAGTGAAGGGCTCCGGATTAATTTTGACTGCTTGTTAATTTTGACCACTCGATTAATTTTCTCGCAGCGCATGGGCTTGTTTTGCATTTCTCCAACATCGACATTCGGCAGCCCCGGCCTGCATTCGACCCAGCTTAATAGTGTAGTGACCATGCTGGAACAAATAAATTCATATACACGTGACAGGAACATTGAAAATAACTGTGACGGGACAACAGAGGAACTGATACGAACAGGTGGCGACAAAAAAAAAAAAAAATTCAGGGGGCACTTTGACTGTCTAAAGTGGGTAGAGGCGGAAGCGTTTTCCGCACCACCTTCGCTGTTTCTGTGGCACTGGTGGCGTCACATGTAATTGAGTACTAATTACTAAGTGATGGCAAATCACTAATTAATTGTCAATTACTGATTAATGCCTGAACACTAATTAACTGCTAATTAATGCCGCTTAAGCTTCGCCTTTAGGAGTGGAACGCGACCGCACGTTGTAGCGCTGCCAGGGAGTCCATGGAACGCCACCACCCATTCGGCGCGATGCCTTGCCCTTTGAACGCAACGCTTTTTTAGGAAAGGAAATGGCGCAGTAATTCTCTGTAATCTCGGTGGACACCTGAACCGCACCGTAGAGGTAGGGAGGTGGGAGTGAAAGAAGATAGATAAAGAGGAGCCGTAATGAAGAAAATGAAAATTGCATTTGAGGAAAGGAAATTACGCAGTAACTGTCTCACATATCTCGGTGGACACCCGTCAAAATTCAGGGGGGCACTTATTTGACCTAAAGTGGGGTCACTGATGTGTGGTTAAGATGTTAAGCTTCGCCCCTAAGAGTGGAATGCGACAGCGTCTTGCAACGCTGCCAAGGAGTCCATAGAACGCCATCGCCCATTCGGTTCTACGCCTCGCTCATCGGTAAATTGGTTTTTGAGGAAAGGAAATGTATCTGTCTCTCATTTGTCGGTGGGCGCCTAAACCTCGCCGGAAGGGAATGGAGGAGGATGAGAGTGAGTGAGTGAAGACACCGTATTCACTAGACGCGCCTTTGTTCATTCCGAACCATCGAGCTGGCATGGCGCAGTGGATAGCGTACTCGTCTCTCACGCCGAAGACCGGGGTTCGATTCCTGAGCTCGACCAATTTCTTAATCGCTTTTATTTATTTATATGGCCTGACTAGTAAAGCTAATTAGGCTAATTGGGTAATTATGCAATTAACTAAGCTCAGTCCCACTTGGAGCATCACTATACGATCCCTTCAATTGGTTGTATGGTTACTAGCCAAAGTGCAATTGGCCCCGTTTGAAATGCGCGCACTGTGACGTCACGAGCGTTTCCACCAATTGAAAAGCGTGACATTTTCTGTCGACAACTGCTGCTTACAACGATGAGACATTAAAGGCTTCCGCCTTAAAAGTGGGGCCAGTTCCTTTGGAACGGGCGTCCGTCTGTTCAAAAACAATCAGATGAAAAAATGAAAAGACATCAATCGCCACCTGCTACAGGTAGAAAGAAGCTAACAACTAACAACTAGTACGCCTTCAATCACATTGATGGAGCCACCTCTCAATACTCGGCGGGGCGATAGGCGCGTAGGAACACACTAATGTAGTGCGCGCCATCCTGATTGGACGAGAGAGCTCTACCTTTCGTAGTGCTGCAAACATCTTGTGAGGCGAAGTAGGCGATTTCATCGACGCCGCTGCGCGCACAGAGCTGGCGCGCGAATTTCGAATTTCTATAGCGCCAAGGGAAATCGCGTTTTAATAGTTTAAAATTTAACTTTAAGTTTAAACGCCAATAATCTGAAATAGTTAACCAGTTTAATAGTTTAACCATCACTCGCTTGTTTTCTGACGTCCGCCAAAACTAGTATTACTATACCGCAGATGCCGGCTTCATACCTGAAAGACCTATTTTTGAAAAGTAGTGTCGGGCTTCCGTGAAACACGGGGTACATAGTGACAACAATATTTTCTTCACTGCACTTCCAGTGGCAATGACGATTTTGCCCACGCTGCAACGCGGCGCCCTCGCGCACTGACTGCAGGGGGCGTGTTTAGATGGGGCCGAAATGCAAATTCGGCCGCGTACTGTACAATGTCAGTGAGCGGTAAAGGAGCCCAGTTAGTGTACATTTATCTCCAGTCCTCCACTACGGCGTCTTTCGCAGCCCCCGTACAGTTTTACATTGAAAGCTGTATTAGCTTTGTATAAGCCATTAGGGGTATACAACGGCAGCCGTCACGCGTAACGCGTAACGCTATTGAGGTTGTGGTGTCGGCTGTGGAGCGAGACAGTTACTGCTCCATTCCTTTCCCTAAAACTAACTAGCGGCTCACTCCGGCCGTTCAATCTCTCCCGTCGGATGGAAAGAGTGAAAGCACACTTGCGCCTTTCGCCTCCATCGAAACGCGGCCTCGGCGGTAAGGTTAGAACCCGGGTATTCCAGTTCAATAGACCAGCGCCCTAGTCACCGCGCCGGGCGGAGACCAATGGTACTATGTTGCCAAACTAGCAAATACCATCATTTCCAGGCGCCTTCCATAGAGCGGCGGGTTTTCAAAGCGTCGCGAGCTTTGCTTAAAAGAGTTTCTGAAAATGTTATTTGCCGCATATTCTGAATGACCTTTCACGCTATCTCTGAAGTTAGGTAGAATGCATTTTTTTTTTCAGCTCGAAATACACAGGACAAAGAAAGGAGATACACGCAACACGAAGGCTGTCCAGCGTTGAGCAACACACGTGTGCTGCGCAGCTTGAAGCAGCAGAAAAGCAGGGAAATTCTTGAGGTCCTTGAGATACATAATGAAGGCGATAAATTCATTAGTACTGCATCTCTTATGTTACTACCCCAAGGATTTACGTTATCTAAAGACTAGAATGACGCGGGTGTCTAGGTGAAACTGCAGGGCTGTTAAACTGTGTTAAAGCGGATGTGAATGTGCGGGGCATGCGCTTGTGATCTGGGGTATCAAACCTTGCTTTATATTTGTTTTTGTTCGGGCCAATTGAACCATCAGTTGAAGTCAGCGTTTGTCCCGCGTGCATATCCTTTCTTTGTCCTGTGTATTTAGCGCTGAAAAAGTGCATTTACATACCAAGACCAACTAGCCAATATTTCCACTTTAACAAGTGTGAAGTTAGCTTTGCCAACCACGCATAAGTTTACCGTCACTTATAATAACGAAATTGCGGAAGCAGATACACGGCGAACAAGTTATGCGATTGCAGGGCTGAGAACGTCAGTAGGAGTCAGTTATGGAGCTTTCAAAAGACGCAGAACCGCGCTGTGAGGAAAAGGATAATGAAAGTTGAAATAACGAAGGGAGAAAGAAGTGCCATAGTGGAGGGCACCGGCAGAGCCTCGACACCTCTTTCTCTCTTTCTTCTTTCACTCCCTTCTTCCTGCCCCCCCCCCCCCCCCCCCCGTCCTCCTCCTCTGCGCTGTTCCGAGTCTTTCCCTTCCTCGCTGTCCTCCTCGCACGTCAGCTGTGTCTGCTGTTAAGGTGTCCACCAACACATGAGACAGTTACTGCGCCATTTATTTTTCTCCAAAAACACAGCGGCGGTTTTCAGTGCCGCGTTGAAGAGGTGCGAAGAGGAGTCCACGACGGATGTTCGCGAAAAGTGGGCGCCGTGGGATGCTCGTAGATTGGCCTTGTTGGTGCAAGCAGATATTCTCCTTTCTGACGGGAATGTCGAAAGCGTGTTCATATTCGAGCTGAAAGGTTCACGACCGCACCGCTAGCGGTGGTGCTGGCTCATAAAGCGGCGAAGCCCAGTGGCCAAACGTGTTCGAAACAGAGAGGCTAAGCCAAGTAATTAAACGTGCTTGAAACAAACAGCCCTTAGCGAAGTAGCTAAACGTGCTCGAAAAGAGAGGCGAAGCCAAGTAGCTATTTGTGTGTCAGGTTTACTCGCCGTGTGCATAATATATCTGTAAATATGCTATGCCAGCGCTACCGTTCTAAATGCATGCATGTGCCAGATTAACTACTGGACACGCTGCTAATTCCAACCAGCTTTCGCTGAATAATGCGCTAAGCCGGTAAGCTTATAGGTCTACCAATTTTTTGGGCTTTACACTGAATATACCATACAACTCTAATCGTTCGATGGCTTTCTTCAACAGATAAGTCCTAGGAAGGAGCCTGCAGCAACATTCGACATAAACGCACTAAAATGTAATTGTTGAAGACAGCGTTGAATACATGCGCGTGGCGCATATATCTGGTTGTAAATAAAGCCTGTCGATTGCTATAGAAACCGGTGAATACTATGGACAAGCAATCACAGAAAATTGCTCGCGCTTTCTTTAGGACTTGCCTGTGAAGCCGGTCCTCCTTGCTGTACAGGCACTCAGGCTGAGGACGTCTCAGATGGCACCGCGCGCGCAGGGGAATGGCTATGACAGCAGTGAACGGTTATCGCACTACTATCTTCATGTATCCAAGTTCACTTATTATAACGGGCGCTTGATGGGAGACTAGGCAGCCTTCATTTTATATTTATGTATTGCTCAGTTCTTCAGATCTGCACTTCGGCCTTCGTGAGATGGAATAAGATTGCGAGGCTTCTCACAAGAAAGAAAAAAAGAAAACAGGAAGGAAAGAGAGAAAGAAAGAAACCGGTGAAGCAAAACAGAAAGCAAGAAAAACAAAGCAACAAAAGGCAATTTACAATGAATGAAGATGCATCCGAGGCTGCGACTATTTTCTTCACCACCACCACCCTTTCTTTGTCGATGGGGTTTTCCGCACCCTGTTGTAATTTCTTGCTTATTCGAAGGCACAGAGTTAGCTCGTGGAAGGGGCACAACCAATGTATCTGCACGACACGGCGCTACGCCTACAACGTTGCCGACGCCGAACCAGCCGTGCGTGAACCCGCTGTTTATTCTTTAGTTCTTTTCTAGCGACGCACTCCGGTCGTCCTCCCTTCTTACGCAAGGAAGCTGACCAATAATGGTTTCTCATATTCAGTGACGCAACAAAAGCGTTGCTGACGCAACAGATGCGTGAAGTTATCGAAAGAGACGCAGGAGAGGGTCGTCAGGGGTGTTTCAGGGCCCGCTGCTACGAGGGGCCTGGAATTCGAGCGCTCATCGACGATCGCCATCGCGTATAGGCTGCGAGAAGTTGCCAGCTAGCCGACCAGGCCGCGCTGCACGCACTTGGCGCGACACCGGCAGGAGCGGCGTGCCCTTCGCCCCATTCACCTGCGCCCCGTTCGGGGTCCGCACCGCCGCGGCCCTCGCGGCTGAGCCGCTTCTCTTTGCTGCGCGCATTGTTTCCAGGTGGATGCATTTAGAAAGCCACTGATTGCCTCCCGACGCCACCCGGTTCCCTCCTCCGCGGTTGGCCCCCTCCTCCGCTCCCAGCAGGAAGACAACAGCGGGCGAGCGTTCTTGGCACCGAAAGTAACGACAAATAGCGGCATCGCGCACCTCAAATAGAAGCCTCTCTGTGTCCCGCGAGCGGCAATGAGGACCGAGCCCCGACCTGCGCCGTCGGAGACTCGCTATACGTGCTGATGCGGCGCGTCAAGGCTTCACCGCCGTTCACGTTGGACGCCCTGCCCGATCCACACCTCGACCGCACCTTAGTCTAGCGACGTTATACACCGTTTCGTGGTCTGCAGCGCACTCGCCGGCGATAATATGCGTTACAGACGTCTAGAACGGAGGGCCCAGGGGCGGGAAATGTTTTTTTTTTATTCAGATTATCTCTGTCCCGATTCCTCGCCGTTGCCTCGAGCGCCGCGTGCTGTAACCGACGCATTATTTCGTATAAAAACGTCACATGAATGTGGTCGAAAAAAGTGTTCTAATTTGCGCACACCATGCTTTGCCTTTTAGCCGACACAAGCAAACAATATATATATATATATATACATGTATATATCAACTTTGATAGGGTATACACGGGACATCGAATTCACCACGGCGATCCTCCTGTCGTTTGACTACTTTGCGAACAAAAGAGAAGGCAGATTGAGCATCGTCTTCTTTTGAGAATCACCCTTTGTGGAGAAAAAATGAGCTTAATTCATGTCAGTGTGCATTCTTATGCCATTTATTGTATGTGTTCGGTGGCTCATACCCAACAATTCTGAACAAAATCATTTTTTAAAGGGAAAGAGTTTATGAACGTAATGTTTAATATATTGTAAGATTATATTGTAATAATAAATAAATCCGCAGATCTCCTTTCGACAGGCTTGTATTTTTTTTTGCTATTAACGTTTTTTATATCGCCAATACCGTTCCCCATTGGATTTCTATGGCTGTCTTAACTGCTCGATGCGAGCGATGGACAAACTTTGAAAGATTTTGCTACACATCGGAAGAATGGACTATTACCTTCAATATTTCCATAACAGTACCTTAAAATTTTGCAATATTAAAATTTTTTGTCCAAGAATGTTGGGCATTTTGCGCGCTTCTGTACAAATTTTATGCGCCGTTTATTAAAACCAATATTAAGGTTATGGCGTTTTTGGTAGGTTATTTATTTTTTGGGATGATTTCGGTTCACTTGACCTCTATTTTCCTGCCCAGAGCACGACTGCTTCCGTTGGCGAGCGCGGACAACAATAACAACAACCAAAAAGGCCGGATGAATTGCAAATGCAACTAAGAAACTTGTTCTTCCTTGCCTGAACAAAAACAGAGATAAAGTTCATAAGATTAGAATTGGAACTCAAGCCCACCAGGAGGAAGTGCTCTCAGCAAAAACCAGTGAGCAGGCCTATGATATGACATTTCACAGTGAAGCGCTGCAAAGCGGACATTTCAGCTTACTCGTGTTTCGGTGTCGTTATCTTTCGAACGTACGCAACGTTTGGTGTATATGTTAGTGCTGCGTCACAGTAAGATCTTATTCCTCTCTCTCATTTGCCTTAGATCTCATTCAGTGATCAAGCGCGACGGCCGAGGTCCATACGCTTACAGTTGAGCTTTCGCGCCGAACAGACGTCACAAAGTTATTCGTAATCGGTGAACGCACTCTTTTCTAGCTCCCTTCTTTCATCTTTACTCCCCTATTCGCTCCCCTGCGCAGAGTAGCATGTCAACGAATAATCCCGCCGGCTAAAATCTTTTTTTTTTTGTTAAAGAGCTCCCTCTCTCTCTCGTAATCGGTCAGCGTACGAAAGTTTCAGAGCCAAAGCGTGATGTTTTCTCTCAAATAAATAAACCTAACCAACACGCAAATAAAACTTATTGGATGCAAATGATTTTTGCTGCCATGGCGAGGAACTGGCGGCAAGTTTCCCGGGTTTGTAATGATGCGTGGTAACTGATGAAAATATGAACACTCGTACCGAATTAAACGTCAGTTGTTCTGTGACAGACATTAGGTTGAGATAAAGAAGAAAACCTCGCCCGTAAGTTGTTCTGCGACAGTAGAAATATGACGCGGTTTGAGGCGATCATGGCAGCGAGATATTCGCAACACAACAGAGCGCTCTTGTACTGAAGCGTCCCGCGCCGAAATGTTCGGATTGCAGGGGCGTATCGCAGTCACGAGAAGGGCTCATTTGTCAGACGCTCGCAACAAGCCTTCGACCATATCTTTTGAACTATTTCTATGCTCTGAGCAGGATATGCCCGCGAATGTGTGCATCAAACATTTTCTCCGCTCGCTCGTTTCTCGCATAAAAGCTTCCAAACCAAACCAAACTTTATTTTATTTTACAAATGTGCATACAGTCTTTAGGATGAGCCTCTCTCACTGTTTCTTCTCCTGGGCCTAGTTCCGCGCTCCAGTAATCAGGACTTCGTCACACTGGATCATCATAGTCAAAGGCAGAGGGAAAAGAAAACCTGCAAGTCATAGACTCCAGCTACCGATTAGAAATGCGTATTTGGGTGAATGTTCGCGTCCATCTTGTGATCAGATAAGCCCATTGCCCCTTCCCAGATAGCTTGGCGAGAAAAGGAAAAAAAAAACGCACTTTTAAGCTGCTAAGATACGGCTAAGCTGAAAATGTTTAGGTACTCGTGTATACGGGGATATTTTGACATCGGACATTGCTGACACGGCTCCCACACAGGCGCTTTTGACCGGACCGAGCGTGTTCGACATGCAGCGCCGCTACACGTTCTGGATCGGGATCGACAAGTTGCCAGGTGGCACTGCAGGCACACGTAGTTTCATAAATAGTAAATAATTCTGTAATGAAGTGAAAGCGAAGAGCAAGCCCATTTTGTTCAGAAATTCCGTTACTGCGAGGCGGCTACAGCAGTTTGAACGTACGCAAAGCAGACCCGTCTCCCTTTGCACGTGGGCGCTTCTGTATGCAATATACTGATAACGCACATTCAATTAATTTATATTCTAGGCACTATAGTGCTGCGTTCTAACTCGCAACCAAAACCGAAGCGCGGTACCGAGAGAGTGAACAAGACTGCAAATGAAGTCAGACTGGTACTTTCTCACAGAATAATTTCTGGACTTTCATTTTGAGTTGGAGCTTAAATACTTCTTGAGCACGAGGGTAGCAGCCCTCGATCCGAACAAAAAATCCGCATCGGAAGCCGCTGGGTGTCGAGCAGTATCGAGCTCGATCCTAATGGACTCGATAAAGTGCCCGTGCAATAGCGATATCGGAGCACTGTGACCCAAGGAAGACGCAGAAGACACGCGGCACGTAGCGCGCAGCGGTAGGTGACCGATTGCGCAGATTCATTCAGAGGTGCCCACGTGTCCACATCGGCTGCCTGTCTGTTTCCGTTTGTGGTAGAGATGCAAAAGCACACGACAGACATGCAAAGGCGGCCGTGCTGTGCAAACAGAGCGGTGCATTCTTGACGTTCCACGCCGCTCTCACGCGCCGAACAGTCGTTCCGGAGTCGTGTATCGCTGCTGCATAGAAGGCGGACACACGATCGGCGGGAAACGAGATTCTCCGGGTTACCGGCGCGGCTGACTTGTGGCGTGACGGTGGCTTCGGGGCGCATGCGTCTTTCCTATACGCAGACTGACATCAATGATCTGTTACCAGGGGCACTGCATTGCCTCTTTTAAATGCAGCCTTTTCGGCGTGCTCGCGGCTTTCCCTTTATTTTCCTCGGTATTATAAAACTGTGCTGAAAGGTGCAGAAGTGCGGTCGGTGCAGCATCGTTTGTTCAGCGCTAGCAAGCTGCCCATGTTTTTGGCCAATCACACTGCATCACGCTTAATATTTCGTCATTCCTTCATTTAATGTGCTAACTTTCATTGCTTTTTCTTTTACGTGATGCGCTCTTTCCTGCCATGGTGCAATTGTAGCACATTATTTTCATGGCGTCATGGGTTAACGCGACACTCATGCTCTCAAAGGTGGCAATGGCTGAAAGAAACGCGCGAGAAAAGGTGACCGATGTCGTAGTTGGGGAAAGTAATATGGGTTAAAAACCTGACAAAACTGTTTAGGGCCGCATTGTCAGTTGGATCCAGTGTCCTTAGTACATCCATTTAATCTACGATGGACGATGTTTGAAGTTTACTTCTGTGGAGCGGTAATGGGTGCTGCACATGTACAGCCGCCCACAGACTTAACACGAATGACGGAACGCTTGGCCTGGACTGCCGTCAGCGCCATGAAGCGATAGTCATCGGGTGCGAGATAATGCTCTCGGAATGCTTACGGTGGCCGACGATTGCTGGTGCGAATCGCGGCAGCTTAAGGGAAATTTCTGGTTCCCGCGATAAGAAAACTACAAAGAGTGTTACCGGGGCCGTGGAGGCCGAATCGGCGAGCAAAAAGCGCGAAACGCCTCCGTGCCGAGCGCGCTGTCCACGCGGCGATCAGGCACAAGCGGAAAAGCAGCCGAAGCGAGCTGCGCACCAGCTATCGTCAGCCACCGTAAGCATAGCGAGAGCATTTTCTCGCACCAATGACTATCGCTTCATGGCGCTGACGGCAGACCAGGCCACGCGTTTCGTCATTCGTGTTAAGTCTGTGGGCGGCTGTACTTCGCATTTATCGGCCGCCAGCGCCAACGAGTGGGCACGCTGCCTCACCCTCTGCGGAGAATTGTAGACAGCAAGCGTAGCTTTCGATTCTTGCGCTGGTATACCGCTTAGTCGGCAGCCTAATTTCACCTTTTTCTTTTTTCAGGGTGCTGTAGTGATGACGATCCTCGTCACTTCCTGAAGATTGCTGGCTCGCTCCGACGTTGGCCTCTCTAGTGTAACCAAACGCGAATAAATGCAGCCTAGTAGCCGCGCGTGTACACGTGTATCTTGCGCGTCCCTCGGTGTATATAGCGTGTTGTTTCGTATTGACCCCTTACATACAGATTGTCTGATGTAATGGGAGCAAAGGGCAGATGAAACTTGCAAGCATCCATGATAACGTCCTCCTTGGACAAAAGAAGGCGTTACTACAACATGCTGTTTAGGTTGTTAATATTTTTCGACACGTGCGAAAAGTGCCACTTGGAAAGATGTCGAATGTCAAAAGAAACCACAAAGAGAGCAGTTAAAAAAAATCTTGCACACTTCTATGCTAAACCTCGACATATCCCTTTTCATTGTTTTTGTTGCGCTTCTTTTGCATAAGCTTCCACAGTATACCCATGAACAAACAATGGACGCCGTGGCTATCTTTTTCTTCTTCGTCCGCGAGTTTTGGCTCCTGTTTGTCTTCTTGGGAGCTCACTTGAATAGCATAGATAACTAAAAGCGTTCTCTGAACTGTGTTCGCAACAAGTGACCACGTATGCGATTAAGACACCTTAACGTTTTTTCATTATGCCGGTGGGGTGGGCTCCGACGGAAGCCCACGTATTCTATAAAATGCTCTGCGCTTCTTCGTCTGCTACTTCTCCATATCCTCCCGAGTTGCCCTAGGGTATCCCGGATAACATGGGAAACCTAGCCTCCTATTTACGCAGCCGATTGTATGCACTGCACGCTATAGACCAACACTGATCTGTGATGTGAGCAAAATGCGGTGTCGCTGCTGTCGCCTGGTGGCGTTAACAACTGGGGGACGGCCCATTAGGAATGCATCTGAACTGACCTTTTCAAAGTAGTTTTTTGATTTGACAGCGCACATATGAGATCACTCCTCGGAGTAGATCCTGGAACCGAATGTGAAAGTATCGAACATAATTTCAACGGCAATGTATTTTCAAAGCAGCGCAATATGTGCGTGCCTGGGGAGGCACTTGGCGGGAGCGCGCCCGAGGAAACAGATGTAAACAAAACTTTCTAAACTAATTTCCTCTTCTCACAGTGCCCCTTCGAAGGCGGCCGTTCGTTAACAGCGCTTGTTGGCGTTCGTGAACAGAGTACTAAGAAGAGCACGAAAAAATAACAGCGGCTTAGCTCAGCTAACTCTGGTTATGCAAGCGAAAGTCACGCTTGCATAGCCAGCGTGAAGTCACGCTGCGGCCTATTGCTGCAGTGCCGCGTGTCTGCCACAACGTTGTCAGCGCTAACGCATGCAGCCCACATCTCTCTTTCACCACCGTCACATACCTCAAAGCGCGATTGAGGCGTTCATTGACCCAAGGATCCAGTTATGTGCCCTTCCTTTCCTCAAAATCATCGGAGTCTAGAACGTTGCCAACGCCTACGCCAATGAACACAATGAATGCCGAAGGCCTACAGCTTCAATGCTGCGTTTCTGTCACAAATTTGTCAATGCCAACGCATGCAGCGCACATCTGTCACTACCGCCACGTAGCTTAAAGCGCGACTGAGGTGTCCGCTGTCCTTGAAGCCAGTTATGCGCCTTTCCTTTGCTTTCGAAGCTCCTGCACTTCATCGGTTTCGGCTGGCCGTTCAGGGCGTTTACGCTCCCAATCGATTGCTAAATCCTTCGCACGGCTGGCAATGTCGACCGAATGATCAGACTCGGCCCGACGTCTGCGAGTACCCACTCTCGAGGACGTCGGCTCCGGCTGACTTGCTTCGTCCATAGCGAGACACTGGATAGAGAGAGCACAGCGATCTGCGCAGCGGCAGCGGCGGAGCGCGCGGCTGCAGCGGCTGCGAGTCACGGGGTACGTCACGTGGTTACTTACGTAGCTGCGTTCCTCCTGTTCAAGGTCATTCGTGCAGACACGGCGAAATCGGCACCGCTAGGCTAGTAAAGTTTTCGCTTTAAAAGTATACAACGTAAATTCGACGCTGATATATTTTTAAAACATCACGATAAGTGTGTGTTAACGCGACCTCTTACCGAGCTCTTTCCGGCGAATAAAATGTTCTACAATCAATACCGGACATACCTCAGAAGAGCTACTACTGGGCTAGTTGGTATTCCAGTTAGCACTTTCCGAAACCATACGATGGACATACCTTCACAACGTCTGGGCTCCTAACCAGCAGGGTGTTTCTCCGAACCAGACAGTCTTCTGGTGTAGTTGGACATGCTGTCTTGTGCGTTGTATTTGAGCTCAAATACTCTTGTTCAAACGAGACAACCTAGACAGCTTGACGTGGAAGACACTTTTCAAACGACATGATAAGCGAACCGTGCACCTTAGCAGACGACGGTGAATCGGCCACCACCGGCGTCGGCCAGCGCCCCCTGCATTTGCAAACACGATGGTGCTCTGTACGTGGTCTGTACTTGGTCATGCACGTACTGCGAGCTTCCGAGGGCACGGGTGCTCGCTATTGTCATCTGGGTCAGCCTCGACATGGATTATATACAGGTGAGTTTTTTTCCTGTTCCTTTTTTCCTTCCAGGTACTCCGGAATAGTTGTTCAAGTTTGCAGTCGTTTGCGCGCACTTAAAAGCGTTGCGGATAAAATTGCAGCTGCGCGGACTTCGGTGCTACGTACCAGTGGCTAAGATGGATGCACGCCAGGCGCAACACGTTTGCAACCACGCTTCTGTCGCGAACATTCGGATTTCGCGCGCTTCGATCGCGGAGAGCACTCCCACAACAGCGCTACCAAACAAAAATGTAATTTGTGATTTTTATGAGCGCTCTGCATCTTTCTCTTGAGGTTCAGAATGAATAGTTAATTTCAACTAGTAAATAATAAATACTTCTTCTTGCCCTGAACTGCGGCCAAAAATGGTGATTTAGTCTAATTCCTGTAGCATATGGCAGGTGATTCATAAACACTTTGCGGATCATGTAAAATATTTATATTTTCAGGGATTATCGGACAAGCTCAATGATGGCACGCGAACATGTCAATGTCTCGGCCATAGCCATTAGTTCCCAAATGCCTTTCTCGACTTGTTGGTTTTCTGTAGTATCTTGTAGTACAGAAACAAACCGGGTGTTTCAAATTATCGAATACGGATGTTTTCTTTAGAAACCAGGAAAAATACTTGAGTGCAGTCTCTGATCGTTGATTGTACAGTACGGCCGACATTATTCACGTGATAAAGTGCAACGAAAATGCGATTTATGACCTCAAATTATTTTCTTATTTCTGGTTTTAGGGTACCTAATAAAACTGCGAAATTGAAGGCTGTCAAAAAATCGAAGTCGAGCACATTTTTCAAAGTTTCAGAATACACATCGTGGTTCGTGTTATCGAACGTAAAGAAAAAGCTTTTGAAGCCTCTTCAAGTTGGCTTTTCCACGTTGAATATTGATAAAATGGCATCGCTGGAATCACATGCCGATGAAATTTGCGTATTTTATGTTGTAGAAGATGTTGACATAATTCCCGTGACGATACCACGCACAGGGACGCAATTTTAGCAATCTGCAATGCGGCAAAGCCAATTTTGTGTGCTATCAAAACAGTATTTTTCACCTTAGATATTCCAACACACGATGCCATTTCATAAATTTTATAAACTGTGCTCTCCTTCGAAGTTGAAGGCTTTCAGTTTCGCAATATAATTTAGCAGCCTAAAGCCAAAAAGTAAAATAATCGACAGGACGGTTGCCATTCGTTAACACGAGTTTCATCGACAGCTGTTATCTATACTTTACGCTATGTTACGGTCGAGAATATGAGAACGACCTCACATCTGTATACTTCTAGGGCGCTTGTTTTAGTTTTCCACACATTTTCGTCTAGTTCTTTCCAGTCCGCCGCTCTGAAGCCAAGCGCCTCTGAGGTTCCTGTCCTCGGGGGCGCGTTTCGCAGCAGCTGCCGAAAATGGACCGTGCTACATTCCTCCACTGTGGCCGTACCCTTCTTCATTCTTCGTTCACTCTCGCCGTGCCCTCCTCCCTCCGCGATCACCTTCCTCCTCTTTCCAGGGTAACTACCCTCCTGTTGGTTCCCATGGCATCCACTTACCGAATAACACCATCTGCCGGGCAAGTTGGTTGCGATCCATAAGATTCCAGAAGATAGATAGACCAGCACTCTGTTCTACGAGGGGGTACCCAAAAGAAACCGGACTTATTTTTGTTTGAACTTATTTGTTCACATTTTAAGCACAGACCTTCAATCTCCTTCAAAGTATTCCCCACTTGCAATGATACGCTTGTCGAATCTTTCATTCCATTTTTCAAAACATTGTTTAAATTCATCTTTTGTGAGGCTTGACAGTGCCTCCGTCGTTTTTTTCTTCACCTCAGCAACATCAGCGAAACGCTTTCCATTCACCTATTTTTTCATTCTAGGAAACAAAGAAAGTAGCACGGGGCAATGCCGGGAGAGTATGAGGGTTGAGGAATAGGGGTCATGCCATTTTTGGTCCAAAATTGTCGTAGAGACAGGGCTGTGTGTGAGCAGGGGCATTGCCATGATGGAAAAACCAGTCACCCGACCGCCCCAAATCCGGCCGCTTCCACCGCACACTGTTGCCCAATCTTTTCAAAACATCCAAGTAGAAAGCCTGGCTATCTGTCTGACCCTGCGGAACAAATTCTCAATGGACGAATCCTCTCACGTCGAAAAAACAAATCAGCATTGTTTTGAGGTTTGGTTTCACCTGACGAGCTTTCTTGAGGCGAGGTGAATTTGAAGTTTTCCATTGGCATGACTGTTGCTTTGATTCAGGATTCGATTCAGGAACACTTGAGTTGTCCGCATAGCATCGTCCTTGTACGTCTTTCTTATTATTTCAAGAGTTTCCATTCAACTTTTTTCTAGCAAAAATCAGAATTTCACCGGCGCGCGCTGTTCACGAAAATCAGCCATTGCAAAAACGACGTTCACACAAAACAGTCGTCACTCTAAAACTCTGCCTAAACTAGTCTGACCTCCTTCAACGACGGCACTCGGCTTACTGACTCTGGAATGTTCGTTCTATGCGCTCCTAGTGGCAAAACGCGGTACCACAGAAGCTTTGCCGACCAAAAAATTTAGTCCGGTTTCTTTTGGGTACCCCCTCGTATCTTCTCCTTCTTCCTGTTTTGTGTTCGCGCTGCTGATACATATGGATCCACTTACGGGTTGCGCCTTCTCAGACTCTCCCAATACCCTCCTCCTTCCAGGGTAACCATCCTCCGTTTGGAGATTCCTTTCCTCTCGCCACGCCGTCCTCCTTCCGCGGTAAACACATTCCAGACGGTCCCCGAGGTAGCCACCCTCCAGCTGCGCCTTCCTACGCTCTCGCCACACCCTCCTCCTCCCACAGAAACCCCCTTACGGCTGGTTCCCGTGGTAACCACTCTCTGGTTACGCCTTCCTACGCTGTCCCCATAAAGCCTGCTTCCATGGTAACTCTCCTCGTCCTTCCAAGGTAACTAACTACCCTCCGGTTAGTTTCCTAGGCACCCACCGACCGGTTGCGCCTTCTTGCGCTTTCGCCATACCCTCCTCTTTCCAGGGTAACCTTCCTCCGGTGGAGGATTCCTCCACTCTCCCGATACCCTCCTTCCTTCCATAGTAACCACCCACCAGTTACGCATTTCTCCGCTCACGTCATGCCTTCTTCCTTGCACAGTAACCATTCTCCGAATTGTTTCCAGGACAATGCACCCACCCGTTACACCGACGACTACGACATACTACTACTAATACTGCTACTACTACTACGACGACGACGACGACGTGAAACCCAGGAACGGGCGCTTAACAGCTATCGCTGTAAAAGTTGACCAAATTAATTTTACATAAATATTCGCCTTTTATTGCACTTTAACGCACAAAATATGTCGACCTTACCGTACAATTGAACAGCACAGATCGCGTCAACGTATCTGCAACGGCTTTTCTAAGAGAACTCCGTAATAAATAATTTTAAACACACCGTACACGAAGACGCCAGTCTCTTCTCTCTGGCGGCTAATGGTACATGAGACTTCGCATCCCCTAGAGGTATGCTATGATCAGCTCCATTCTGCATACTTCTCTACTGCTGCTGTTTTTGAGGGCTGTTCAAAGAGAACACATAAAAAAAGCCCCAAATTTAAGACTGCGGAAAACAGTGGAAAGGTATCAAGTGTTCTAACCATGGTTCGCTAAGCCAGCGCTAATTCAACCATATTTGGCTTGCTTAAACAAGAGTATAGTTTCACACACACCATGCATAGCAGGGGACTTCCTCGAAGTGTTTAATCCTATGCAAAACCACAGTCGCGGTCTTCTGGACACACGGGAATGTGGCTGCTCCTGCTCGCAACGCAGTGTTACCAAAATAACTGGTGGCGAACAAGGGGGCGCAGAGGCCTGCTTGGAAAGCTGCGATATCCGCTTCGGTAAGGCGTGTTATAAAGGAGTGTGGTCCGCGTAGTACCCTCTTCGTAAAGTCATGTTCCGTTGCTGTTCTTGAACGATGACGTCATACCGGCAAGTCCACCTTAAAACCCTCGTTACGGAAGGAGCTGGGCAGCAGGGTACAGTTTATTCCGACAGGTGGGTGCGGTTATACTCAACGGGACATCCCTCCCTTTTCGCGGGTCCTTCTGTCCGGCTGTCTGCGAGAGACCCCGGCCGGGGAGCTCGACCAGGGCGCACGCTGCCCCACGCGCGAGAGACCATCCCGTCGGCTCGGCAGGAGACGCGCGAGCCGTGTTTACGCCGCAGTGCGCGTCTGCGGCGGCGATCCCACTTGTTCGCCGCGTCGCTGCTAGTCTCCGGGAGGGAGCGCCCGGCGGAGGAGCATTCCTGCGCCGGCGTCTTTTTATAGGAACTCGGTCGCCGCGGCCGGAGGCACGCGGCCACGGGGAGAAACACACCGGGGTAACGTGCGCGGGAGGGGGGTGTGGGCAAGCCCCGGACACTGGTCGCTCGCTCGCCGTCGGGAACGCGGGACCACCAGCCTGGGCGGCGCGTTCCAGCACGCCGTGTCTCGGACCATGCGCGCGCTCCTTCGCACTAGCAGCTAGCGCGTCCGTCGCGCACCGTCGGGCGGACCTGCGGCGCCCAGCTGGTGAAAGGGCGTCGTGCCGGCCGCGTGCCCTTGGGATGACGGCGGTGGAGAGCGCGGCTGCCGTCTTCCAGCAGCCGTCGCCGCCTGGCCAGCTCTTGAACCTGGTCTACCTGACTCTCGCCGACCAGACGCTGCACGCTGTCGACCAGGTGATGGATGCAATTTCGCGGCTGCGCGCACCGCTATCACGTGCGCGGAGCTTGCTGAACATATCCCGCGAAACTCCCAACTCGACGCGACAGGTTACAAACGCGTGCGCAGCGGAGTGTTCGCCTCGCGTCTTGTCGCACTGCTTTCGTTTCCAGTCTTATTTCTCTGGACGGTGCTTCTAATCAATATTCTTCCACTGAGCGGAACATAACGATCTCTCCGGCGTATGACATCTGCGCGGGAAATGATAAGTGTGCGCATACGATACCTGTGCAACAAGTCGGCAGGTACAGCACATATTTTTTTTTTAAGTTAGGATCAAAGCAGTTTTGATCGCTACACGTCGTATCGGGCAGCTGCCACCGCTGCGAGCATGAGCTCTCGGGTGCGTAATTTATTCGACTCAGCGTCAGTTTTGCTGCCGGCTGACTATGGACATCGGAATGTAACTCGGGAATTGCGCTGTCGTACCCACCGCTGTGTATTTAACGTTTTTCGAGCTTGACCTAAGCGCCGTGGCAGCGCAAAAGTTTTTGCTGCTCAAGTGCGTAGCACCTGCGGATGAGGCGTCACGGCGTGCGTGTGGTGACGAAATGTAGTAGGCGGCTGATGCAATGCACTTAACTGCGGTCGGCAGAACGCGTGATGACCACATATTTCTCTTGTGCCTCCAAGTGAGCTGGTGCACCGAAGGCAGCGAGAAATATTGTCCGCATTGTGGGATGCCGCTGTTGAAGACTGCCACCCCCTTTACTCACCGGTTTATTTCGTTGGTGTGACGTTTCTGCGCAGATCAAGTACGGCATGACACCCGTAGTAGCCCCATCTTCTTACCATGGAGAAGGCTACTGCAATGCGTACGCCACCGGGTACCCAAACGGCTACTCCGACGGCTATTGCACCGATTACACCGGCGCTCCGTTTCCCGACCTGGCGGATCAATTCTCGGAGCTCAGCTTGGGAGCAGACCCCAGGGCTGCGAGGAAGCCTCCGCCAAACTACCTCTGCCATCTCTGCTTCTGCAAGGGCCACTACATAAAGGATTGTCCACAGGTAAGCTGAGCTGTGACCTGATAATCTTGCCGAGATGATCTTGCCACTTGCACTGAGTGTGCAGAAATCGCATTGGCGCTGAGTGGTAAAGAATGACTTTGCGCCCAACCAACCGATCCGGGTTGTTGGCGCGTTTTATGATTTGGTGGCGCCTAATCACAGCATCAGTATCTTTTCGGCTCTATTCCGTACTACTGTGTAACCTGACTTGCGATTCGCTGAATGGATGCGCTATTCAGCCTGTTGTCCACATCCACCATCAACCATCGTTTGAAATGAGAGGAGAGCATTCCTTGGGTTATGGTGAAAACTCCAAAGACATACACCAATGTATATCATGCTTCCCACACAGTGCGCTCTCTCAGGATTGAAGATGATGAAAAACCGCGTGAACTGTGTTCGGAATAGGCTGAGGTTGTACAAGCCGGACGAGACCTCTGCTCCACTTCTGTATAGTGTGGGTTTTGCAGAACCTGCAAAAGGTCACACGTCAGTCATTGGAGGCATATCAGAAAAATTACGGAAGGCACTTAGGACTACTTACGTGCTGTAAATGCGAAAACATGCACGCGGGCTGTTCGGCTGCGGCGATGGCGTACTACTCTAATGCAGGTGCCAGCGAAGCTGGTCTTAGTAGAACGTTAAGTTGAGCGAGTTGGTATGGGTTCATGGTTGAAAAACAGCGCACAAAAGACTAGAGACAAGAGTAAAGGCAACGACAGGACAAGCGCTGAACTCACAACTAAGGCTTTATTGCAAAAACCTGGGTATATAAGGAAGGCATAATACATGAAAACAACATTAAACAAACAAAACTAGGGCAATGATAAAACTAGCGTGCGCCCGAAGCCCAAAATCTGCAAAGAAACGTGATCTCGTTATCACTTAAAGCAACCGAAGGTTTGCTAACGCAGCCCCGTTGCTCCGTTACGATGAAGTATGCTTCTGCTATTTCCCGCGTGCTTTGGTCTCTGTGAGTACACAACACCTTTGCTTCACTTAACAAAGCTGTGCACTTTTTCTTCTTGCTTTTCATCCCTGCGCACCCCTTACAATGAGTAACAAGATAAGATTGGTCATTGCCAAATTGTTATTGTGTTCTTGCAAACGCTTGTTCAAGCTTGTTTCCTGCGGAGCCCGCTACATCGGACAGACCGGCCGTTGCTTGAACAAGTGTTTGCAAGAACACAATAACAATTTAGATAAAGGCAATGACCAATCTTATCTTGTTACTCATTGTAAGGGCTGCGCAGGGATGAAAAGCAAGAAGAAAAAGTGCACTGCTTTGTTAAGTGAAGCAAAGGTGTTGTATACTCACAGAGACCAAAGCACGCGGGAAGTAGCAGAAGCATACTTCATCGTAACGGAGCAACGGGGCTGCGTTAGCAAACCTTCGGTTGCTTTAAGTGATAACGAGATCACGTTTCTTTGCAGATTCTGGGCTTCGGGCGCACGCTAGTTTTGTCATTGCCCTAGTTTTGTTTGTTTAATGTTGTTTTCATGTATTATGCCTTCCTTATATACCCAGGTTTTTGCAATAAAGCCTTAGTTGTGAGTTCAGCGCTTGTCCTGTCGTTGCCTTTACTCTTGTCTCTAGTCTTTTGTGTGCTGTTTTTCAACCATGAACCTGGTCTGTTCGCTCCGCCCGAATGGCAATTGATGAAGACGACGATACCCAAACCCAGCGCGAGAGTCTGGCAGTTTAACGCGCGGGGTGTTCTGCTGAGGTGATGGCGCAGTTTTTGTACATGGCGAAAGCGGCTATAAGCTACACTCCGAGACCTTATCCGTTAATGGATACACACCGAGACATTATCTGTTAATGGCTACACACCGAGACATTACCCGTTAAAACGTTGTTAGGGAAAAGGGCATTTTTTTTTGTCCACGGTAAATTGTCGCCTTTGTGATACTCCCGAAAAGGTTGGGCTTTGTTTGACTAATTGCAAATATGCAATACTCTTCTGTGACATCATGCAGTGGACATTAAAAAAAAAAAAACTTAATTTGACTGCGCATTCTGCACGATATCTTTTTAATTTGATTACACAGCCTCTGGAAAACACGCATGATGAACCGACATTGCGAATGTGCTGTTTCTGCAGACCACTTTAGTGGAATGATTGTACACCTAAAATAAGTGCATGCCCAGACCGACTTCGAACTGGAGTGACGTCACTCTTCTTAGTGCTGGGCTCTTCATTACCTTTTTTATAGAGCTTTGTTGCTTAGGCGTGTCATATTTTGATGTATTAGTTATGTGCTTTGCGTTTTCTCGTGCTTGGTGGCTTAGGCGTGGTGTGTTATGCATCGTATTGAATTTTTCACTCTTTTCCTAATGTTTGTAAATAGTTAATGTGCATAAAACATAGCATCATGGTAATAAATACCATGTTTAAAAAAATAAAGCTGTCACGGCACAGTGTTCTAATGATGATGTGGCCAGAGCTAGTGATCCGTTCGCGCCAGCCTGGGCTCGAAAACCACTCCAGGAGAAATTTTATTGTAGCGAAATCTACACTAGGATAGCAGAGGCGAATTTCGCGGTGCCTGGCACAGGCCACTACTGCGCATGCGCCGTTACCACAGGAACCATGGCAACCATGGTGCAGCTCGGACTGTCAATGATAAGAAAATTAGGGTGTAGGTGGGAATCGAGCCCGGGCCGCCGGCGTGCGAGACGGGGACGCTGCCACTCTGTCACGTAACTGACGTTTGAAGCCGAATAAAGGTGCGTCTAGGGAACGCACAGTTCTTAAAAACATATCTTCGAGATATGTATTAATGCCTACATGAGTAATTATGAGCATGTTAATTACAGATGTCGCAATCAAGTTGGTACCAAATTTCCTCCGTTTCCGGTAAATTTCCTCCGTGCTTGGCGTGTTGGAGAAGCGCCATCACTCGGTGCCCACTGAAAACCCATCTCGCAATGTACGGCGTTGGCTCAGCAGATGGCACAGGTGGCGGACCGCGCGTAGCTTCCGCGCCGTGTGAAAACGAGGCGAGAAAAGCTAAGCGGGCGGCCGAGACACCCAAAGAACGAGTGGAATGTCTCGCGAAGAGACGCCGCCAAGCTGCTGAATGACAACGACGGCGTGTCGCTACCTAAATGTCAGTAGATGAAACTACTTTCGCGAAGTATATCCGCGCCTAGCTGAACTAAGCCACTGCCAATTCTTTTTTCTTTCATGATGATGTAGGCACTGCCGATGACGTCATGAGGTCACGTGGGTTTTTGGACCGTCTGGCGTGGACAACTACGATAACGCCGGATTTTTCGCCTCATGAGTCATATAATGCTTTCGCATTAAAAGCACTCCTTGTGGGAAGAATTCTTCCTCAAATGCTGCGCATCCTTTGGAGAATACTACCCGCCGAAAGAAGTGTGTGCAATGTTGCTTTCACAGTAATTTCTCAGCAGCATTGCTAACGTACTGGAAGCTTTAGGGACATCCACGGTGTAGCACGGGCATGCTCCGGGCGCTCGACAAATCACGCATCATTATTTCGTGTTTTTTTTTACCTTTTCAGACTATCCTCTTGCCGACGCTGTGTCCTTTGCTCTCGATCAGGAAACAGGACTGTTAGCGATGACAAAAACGGTACGGGAGGGGGAGCGAGTAAGGAAACTCGACGCACACACTATTTAGGGAGAATAAACAGCGGATATATTGCAGTTACAACTCAATTCTTATTCGCGCACTTCAATAGGGTTCGCACTGTCTTACGCACGTCCGCTCAGATCGCTCGCGCGCCACACACTCTTCCTGCGCCTCCTGCCGCCGACGCTGATGAGTCGACGCACCGCACTCGCAAAAAGACAAACATCACAACCACAAACGGCGTCCTGACGGCGCCGGGAAGAGATGAAAGAGGATAGGCAGGCGATGCGGTATGCACTGTGGACCGACCAGCGCACCGAGCCAGATTCACGTGAGCGCCACCTGAGTCGGGGAGACGACTGCCGCCGTCTGGGTGGGAGTAGGCGCCGATGTGAAATTGCGTCGTTCGATCGCTTACAGGACGATTGTGGCAATTTGTTTTTAGCGACGCAAAACTGGCAGCTATCTAGATTACCTCAACTACAAAGGGCGGCGAGGGGCTCAAAAAGCACGGGGAATGGCAGAAAAATGTGACCGCACTGTTGTCCGCGGAACACAGTGTTTCGTGCTGAACAACGCAGGCTGTTCGAGGCGGCCAAAAAAGATTTACCTCGCGCTGACGCAGGCCCGTCCGAAGGGGGAGGGTCTGACTCCGTACCAGGGCAAGAAGCGCTGCTTCGGCGAGTACAAGTGTCCCAAGTGCAAGAGAAAGTGGATGAGCGGCAACAGCTGGGCCAACATGGGACAGAAGTGCATCAAGTGCCACCTCAACGTCTACCCTCACAAGCAGGTCAGTCCGGACATGCTCTCCATACCTACGCGCACTCCCGCCTTACCACATGTCTCAAAAGCAACCTCGAATTCATGCGATGTTGACGACAGCTGTTGTGGTGCAAAATGTGCTGGGAGGTTGCAAACAGTATGAGCCAGACTTGTGTTTGCTGAAGGATATAGCTCATAGGTCAGAGAGAAAAAAAAGCATGCACACCTTAATGATAGGTTGATAACTCAACCTTTCAACTTAAACTTTAGCTGAAATTCGCCTTTCACCTGCACCTTTCACCTTTCGAACCGCACAGGTTCCTGACGCCCACATGGTTCTGTTCTCAAAGAGCAATGCTCAGCTTTGGGGCTACTGCTGTCGTAACAGCGCGTTAACGTACCGTGACCGCGTAATACCATTCTTGCTGCTACGAAGCACTATGTGCTCACGAACATCGGGTAGAACACAGTGTCTTCCAGCGGTGGTATACTAGTACCAATCGTTACAGAGATGTACCAGCATGAGGACCACCTGCGCTTATAGTACGAAAAAAAAAATAACATTGGCGCTTTTTGACGCATTCAGAGCAACAGTGAGAAATACTCAATTTAACTAACCGCATTTGTACTTCTAAAGCCCTTTTGCCAGTTAAGGCGTGCTTTCATTTACTTGGTACGAAAATATACAGTGCTGGCAATTAACGTGTTGCATGCTTGCGCCTTACTTCAGACAGTTGCACATTCTTTCTGTTGTACCATGCGCACTGTTTGGAGAATGAACCAGCGGCTGGCCGCAAATGGAGTGGATGAGCTGCTGATCTAAGCTCAGGTTTACAAACCTTATCAGTCTGGGTACAGCTTTTAGTGTGGTCAGCTTCGCACAAACGCGCTATAATGAATGAGAACCCTCCATTAAGTAAAGTGCTTGACGAAAGCGCTTCAATTCATAGTGAAGGATAAAGAAACGTTGAAATGAGTGCACCGTTGAAGAATTCGAACACTCGTCATAAATCCTGCTAAACGAACAGCACTATCTACTTGAGATTCGCTTGACTAGTGGTGTTTACACTGCGTTCGTTCAAAACCTCACACGCCGCGAGTGATGCTGTTCAGTGTTGACACATTGTGCTTAATGACATGCATGCACTCAACGAACTGCATTCTCTTTCACGCAAAGTACGTGAGCCGCACGCATATCTTATTTTAGATATCGTGCTTCAACGCAGGTTTCGCCTTACACGTGGGAAGACTTCGTAGCAACCAGGGAGATCGAGACAGTTAGTGCTTGCAAAGATGATGTTTAATCCGAATCGAACGAAATGACTGCGCATCAACACTTCGTTTGATGTAAGACATTGGAAACAAGCTGTGAAAATAGCATAGCGTCTGACAACGTTGAGAAAAAGAGAGCTGTCCAATGTCTTATGTCAAATGTGATAGTGACGGGGAGAGGTACACCAGTTGTCTAAAGAGCGCAAGGGTTTGGCATCTGGGCTTGTGCTGCACGGCTCGTTACGCATGACCAGCGTTCCAAACCTCTTGAAGGAGCGAGGAACTCTCGTCTTCATCTATCTTAAAGTTGGTACTTCCCCGGATGCTACAAGAGCTACACCACACGGCTTAGAAGCAAACTCATTGGACTGTTTACTTCTGACAAAGGTTGTACGCGCTCGATCGCTCTGCTGTTGGCAGAAAGCGGTGGAAACAGCTTGGTTAACTGTTTACTGAGGAGTTTTGCCCCCCTTGACGTAGAACTACTTTCTAACGACTATGTAATGTCGTGCCTTAATTTGGAACAGGGCGCACAGGAGTGTACCACAGATTTCTATAATTTTTTTTTCTTTGCATGGTGTCAGCCTTTGCAATTATACGGCACCTTATTTCCAGGGTTATTGAGCGTACGTGCCAAATTTTGCCGGTATTGTGCAATCTTGATGGGCCTATCTGCGCTGTGGTCAAGTTAGCCGTAAATAGTGCAAGTGCTGCAGCCAATACTTAAAAGCCGTTCCTGCTTGCATGGCCACCAGCATGATGGCAGCGAGGACATGCGGTGAATAGGCTGCATGACACCGGGCTTTAATCGAGAAATAGATAAAATTGGTCTAACTGCACGACTCAATCCTCGTGAAGAAATGTCAGCTCATGGGAAAACTAAATGCAGATTATGTTTCTTTGCAGTTAGTCTCTATTAAAGGAATACGTAGGTGTTATTTTAGGAACTAGTGGTTGTGACAACGCAATTAGTTCCCGAAAGGCTAGCCCCTTGCCTCTGGCTTAGAGTGCACTTTGCGCGCAAGTGGATAGCAACCAGTCCAAGGGCACCCCAAGGTGGCTTACAAGGAGTTTCGGCAGCTCTTCGCTTGGCTGCAACCAGGCTGCCGATTTTCTTTCACCGGTAGCGATCATCACCGCCAGCACTAGAACAAGGAGGACACAGCTGACAGAATCTCTGGCGATACGCCGTGCATAAAGCGGCAGTAACTGCTGCAGTCACATTTATTCTGTCGTGAAGGCGGTCGTTTCAAACCTAATGGTGTTGCGCGTATGGATAATTTATGGACCAGTGCGGTAGCGTATAGATCAGGCTATCTCATTTATTGCTGTGTGAAAAGCGTTTGCTGGCCCACGGTTGCACGAAATCTGCAGCGTTGAGAAATGGCGCCACGTTTCCTCCATGTGACCACGAGCTATGTGTATGCTGTTCGGCATCTTGTTTCGTTGAACGAATTTATGAGAAGAGTACGCACAGTCATGGAAAAAAAGTTCAACGCATGCACGTTCATGGAAAAGAATTTATGCCTGCGGCGCTTCGTTAGCAAGTCGATTGGTATTTGTTTCAGCGGACGGAGCACGCATGTAGCATTATGCTTCTACGCTTTTCGCCCTCCTTTTTCTGGCCTCGCAGAGATAATTTTGTTTCAGCGAACATACAATCCGTAAGCATTTGTCCACGATTGTACGTTGTACGACACTCATAGCTCGGAGAGATGTAGGGAGATAGCGAAATACCTTCCTTGGTTTGGCAAACGAGGTCGGATGATTCATCTATCACTCAGAAAGCTCGCCGTCATGAGTATGCGCGTGACTGAGCTCTGGAATCGTCCAGGTTGCTCCGACACCGCATGCCAGGGAACTACGCCGCGGGGACAGGGCCCGCGCGTAAGCCTAGTGTTTTGAGTTGGTGGCAGAATACTCGAGGAGACATGCGGGGAGAGTAACGTCGGACTGCGAAATGACAGCTACTGTCATTTCCGCGAAGTTCTCGTCGTTATGTTTACAAGCACAGCGTTACGACTGCGCTAAGGTTTTCACATCACGAAACGATGTTGCATGGGGGAGAAAGAGAGAGACTCTTTAATGAAATACAGAGAATTTAGCCGGCGTTTAAATTACGCTGGCATGCTACTCTGCGTAGGGAGGGAAATTTGGGAGATAAAGACAGAAGGAGAGCAGCGTGGAAGAGGTAAAAAAAAAACGAAGATAAAATGCGGCCATGAAATGGGTACTAAGGATGCAATGGCGAGTATTGATGTAACCTATGGAATGATGGAGTGTATAGTCCGACAAATGGGCGGACGAAGTTCACTGCATGAAGAATGCATGAAGGTAACGTGCAAGCGAATTTAAAGCTTATCGAGATGTCCAATGTCTTTTAAATATGTCAATAGAAAGTTCATTGCAAGTCTCTGTTGCCTGAAGCAGGCTAAGGGACCTAAAACTTTGTCCATCGTTAGGGGCACTGGGCAGAGCTTCTGCATGCAATGTTCATAGTACGCACGCTCGTTAGCATACGCTGGGCATTCAAGCAGGATATGTTCCACAGTTTCTATCGAGGCACAGTTGTCACAATGCGGACTGTTCATCTGTCCAAAACGGTATCGCAAGCCGTTTGTATATGCAGCATTCAGACGAAGTAGGTGATAAAGTGTTTCCAGATGTCGAGGAATTCTGGGTGAGAGTCTTGATCTAAGATGTGGGTCGATTGAGTGAAGAAATTGGCACTGATGTGTCGGCAAACTCCAAAGCCGATACGTTTCTTCGGAAGCAAAACTTTTAGCCATTTGGGACGCATCAGATTTCGTGAAAAAGTTCGAATGTATCTCTGATGTTGATGGCCCTTACGGGCCGCTTCATCTGCTTTTTCATTAGCCAGAATGCCACAGTGAGCAGGTACCCACTAAATTGTTATGCAGTGGCCTGCGGCAATAGCTAAATGATGTGCAGGGAAACTGGCTGGTGATTCGTTTTCTTCAGCATGTTGGCCAGGATCTGTAGAGATACTTTTGAATCGGTGAAGATAACCCAACGGCCGGTGGTTCGTCGTAGGATGTAAGAAACAGCTTCCTTAATACCGTGAAGCTCAGCTGTCGTAGAGGATGTCCTCCGCTGCAGCCGGTAAGAAAGGGCATGACCTGTTGAGGGCTCATAAAGGCCACAAGAAGAGGTTTCTTTAGTAGTTGAACCATCGGTATGGGTGTTCTGCGTATATTCCTCGATTAAGTAGGCGAGAGCAGCTTGCAGAAGCGCTGCCTGTGGCATGCGGCTCTTTGCATTCACACCTGGAACAAACTTCTTCACCTTTAGAGGAGAGAGTGTCCATGGAGGAAAGGGCAGAGGTAGTAGTTTCTGTGGCTGATTAATAGTAGGGAGGGGCAGCAGCTGCACTGCCTGGCCAAAGCTAGAGTTGCGGTGAGTTAGGTGGACACGGCGTAGGAAGTGCTTCTTCCCTTGCAGGACATGGCGAAGATGGGTACGCATAGTTTCCTGGGCGGCAATCACCTCTAGTGGGAGACATCCTGCCTCCGCTACTGTTCCTGATGCAGAGGAACCCTTTGGGAGGCCAAGGCATATTCGCAGGCAGTTGTTCCGTGCGGCAATGAGAGTCTTAATGCTTGATGTAGATAATCTTTGAAGCACTGGTAGCGTATACGTAACGGGATGCTTAAAGGGACAGCAATTTTTTTTTTGCAGTAAAACGGGATTGTCTGGCTTTATGCGGCCCTTTTGCTGTTCTTTGTCCTGCAGCAAAAGACTCGCTTAGAAATTAGGAGTTGAAAATGGAATATTTTTTCCCACCACTGGTGATTCAAACGCGGGTTGTTGGCGCTAGCAACGAGACTTTTGCGGACTCCGTGATCGTTGACTGGAATGGGATGGCGGTGTGACCTAACCTCAGAGTTCCGCGTTTTCTTGAAATTTGTGGACGTCACCGTAGTTTGCTTGTAAAAACAGCCGCTGGCGGCGATACCCTTATATGTTTTTTTTTTGCTTTTGGGTCATTCCACGCCAAATGCCCAGGCTTTGCGCTCGACCATTTCTGATTTCTGAAAAAAAAAAGAAATAGTGACACATCGTGTTATTATGGTAAACACCGTCCCAGGTGGTTTTATTTCTTTATAAACAGTCATGGCGCATCATATTGCTGTGGTAAACAATCTTTCAGGTGATTTTTGTTGAAAAAGTTTCCGTGCCGTGGTCAGCATCTTGTTTGCAAATTATAGCAGAACCTAGCCTAACAAAAAAAAATATCTAGAAAAACAAAAATTTCCACAATGACTATAAAACTTTCTTCACGTGAAGAAAGGACCCTGTGATTTTGTGTGAAATAACTTGAAATGAATTTCTCTCATTTTTCCCCTTATAAAAAACGCCGAAAAGTACAAAATGCCGGAACTTTGCATATTTTTTTACTGTGTTTTGTGTTCTCACAGAAGTCACTGCTGTTTTCTTCTCAGAATCTACAGAGCTGAAAAAATGCGGCAGAAATGGTTTCGAGTGCAAGGAATGTAAGCCACATCAGAGAAACTTCTAAAGTTGGAAAAAATCGCTTATCGCAGCATATTCAGCCGTCAGCAGCATTGTTAGGTGGCCTAATTAAAACTATAAAGGGAAGGAGGAAGGGAGGAGGTTGGTCTGACTCCCACTACCGGCTGGCTACCCAATGGTTCCTTCAAACGAATACAAGTTTATCCCCCAGGCTGGTGCTCGGCTTTCCAGGGTGGATGGCTTGGGAAAGGAGCCTGCTTCAAACCCATCACTCATAGCTATACAGATATGAGTAGGACGTTGCACAGTCCCGCTTAATGACATTTATTTCAGGAAGTTTAGTAGGAACGCTATTTCGTCTCAAGAGAGAAAATAATTACTCCTTCACTGCGATTAACGCAACCGCCGGAGCTAAGGAGACACAGAACCAGCGCTTAATTGCCCAAAATCGATGGTGCGCTAGACAGACCATCCCTTCAAGGGCACAGCTGCGAAAAATAAAAACGAAGCCGCCGCGTAGCAGGAGCATCGTGACACCCCGCGTGGTAGGTAACTGGAGAGGCCGAGCACAGATCGCTGCAGCCTCGCTCCTCCTGCCTCATTGACCGGAAGCGCTATCAAGTTCAGGTGCCGCTTTCAGTGCGAGCACCACTACCATAGCCAGTCTTCCTCCACTTAAGAGAACTTCTTGCTGGGCTGGTTGGTAATTCATTGTAAAGTCTTGTCTTGTGTGTGTGTGTGTGGTTTTTGGCGCCTTTACTTTACTCCCTCCACCTAAACAGTATGGAGCTCGCAATGTCAACATCCCAACCTACCCTCCTGACAGGAAGCGCACTTCGCGGTCAGATAGCGAGCAAAGTGAAAACCACCGTGGTGAAAACCGTTCCCAGGGATCATACCGTGGGCGAAACGGAGTCGGCTCTTTCGTTAGTTGGTCAGTGCCCATGGAGGAAACACGTCAAAGCGAGCCTGCTGGTCCTCTTACGTATACAATGGTCAGATATTGACCCTTCCCCCCCCCCCCCTCCCCCGCCCCTCGGATGTTTACATGAGCCAAAAAAAACATCAAGGCTGTCGTACTCGTTTGGATGCCACAGGAAATTATTCATGAAGATAATAAACTCAGTGGGCAGTTTGAAAGAGCGGTAGAAAGACGGGCCTTTCGTGACATCAACCTTCATCGCTCTCAACTGGGTACGCTGTACTTACACTGTACTCGGCGACCCAAGAGTTTCAAGAGGCGAGAAAGTCATAGAGCAGGCCAACCGGCCTTTCAACACCCAAACATCCGCAGCATCCATTGGGAGCACTGTGTATCTGCTTATGTCTCCTTAGCTGCGGCAGCTGCGTGCACGGTCTTCAAAAGCGAGCTCGGAGCAACGCCGTAGCAGGGCGCGGGTGGTCAGCTTAGTGAATTATTTTTTATCTTAAATCAAAAAATGCTCCGATTAAACTTCCTGAAGTAAATGTAACTGAAAGGTACTGCGCAACTTGCCACTTTTCATGCTTTTACTTAGACAACCTCACTATGCAACTGAGAGCTAAATATGCTGTAAAAGTATTTTTTTCGAGGTTTAGAATTTTCTTTTTTCCTTACAGTTTTTGCGCTCCAAAGCATTTTTATGGACCTCTTTGAGCGCTTCAGAACGCGAGAAAATAGTTGTAATGACTTCTGTAGAACGTATAAATTAATAAAAAATTCAAAATATCAAAGTTTCGTGCTTTTCTTGGTGTTTCATATTTGGAAAAAAATTAAAGAAACTTATTTCAAGTCATTATGAATAAAAGCATGTCCTTACGTCACGCGAAGAACATGTCATAGTCATGGTGGAAAATTTTAATTTTTGTCATTTTTTTACACAGTGTTTTGTTATCTCTTGTGAACTAAAGATGGCGGTCACGGAGCCAAAAATCATTTTCGCCTGAAGCTAGCTCGAAGCGTGTTTAATTACAGTAACACCGCGATTTTTTTTAAAAAAGAAATCGAAAATGGTAAAGCGCAAAGTCTAGGGCATTTGGGGTGCAATGAACCCCTTAATCTACCTTATTAAAGCTCTATTTTCATTGAAAGTATCCCCTTTGTCATTATAACACTGTAATCAATCGGTAGACTGCGACTGAAACTTGTCGTCGATGTTCCTTTAAAACGCCACTCTGCCCAGACATGAACGGAATGACTGAGCAAGTCTTATGTGGTTGCTGCTGCATGGGTTCTATGGGTGCTGCTTAGTCAACACCGCATGATGGAGATAGAAGCACTTCGCGTGCATGTTGAAAACTCTTGAAGATTTTCCGCTCAGTATAGCAGAAAATATTTGGTTTGAAAAGAATGATCTGAAATAGGAAATAATTAGTATAGCAGTTAGGATTTGATTTGTTGATTGCCAGCGAAATTGCTGGAATGAGCAATCTGCGTTTCCTTGCCTTTATTACTGCTGTTTTGTTACCCCGCACGCAACGTTTTCTCTACAAGCGCCTTTCCTTGGAAGCGATATACAGGTATGGTGGCGTGACTACATTCGATGCTTGCTGCTTGCGATCGCGTCTCAGATGCTATAACGGTTTCAGTCGCTGCCGGAGGGCATATCGTAAACTGCTGATTTACCAACCGTTATTCAGTATGTATTAAGTATCGCTGAAACCTTCAAATTATGGCCGACGCCACAGTGTTGCGCGCGGCAGAAAAAAGTAAGAACCCACGCAAGAGAAACGCGCCTTGTGCTGAAGACGCAAGCACGCGCAGCGGTTAAATCATCTGTGCTGGACTTAAGCTTTTAAATGTAAGAAGAATAGCAGAAAGAATGCTGTTGCTCTCCGGGCAGTCGCCAGAAACAGGAGACTATGGAGCTCGCATTAGCAGCCGTCTGGCAGACCTTTTCTTTATATAACGTGCTCCGAAGTAGTGGATGGGCCACAGCCCACACTTGCTGCCCACAGAGTTGAAGTGTGCGCCTCACCTGGTCGTCTGCACGACATGCGTGTTTCGTACGACCGCCACAACTGCACGGCAACCTCCTCTTTAGATCTTGAAGAATTTGTCGGAATTATTTACGTTCGACTGCCGCAGTACACGTAACGCCTAGAGCGTCACCTTGCGAGATCGAGTCCGCTCCGTCCACAGGCGCGGTGGCCTCCATAATTTTAACAAAGGCTGTACATTGTGTGGCGGGTGTCAAAATAAAAACCACAAGGAAGAAAGTGCAATGATCAGAGCTACTAGCTCAGACATCGGGTATACAAGGAGATCAGGGCTTCAATGCTGCCATCTGCGGTTTCCATTCAGTCAAGAAAAATTAGGCATGCGCTTCTGACGAAGGAGCGACGGTGCTTACTATTTTCAGGATGAGTCTTGTCACTCTGCCGTAGAACTGTAGACCGACAGACTTAAAATTATGAGGCCGCCGCTTTGCAGCTTTATCCTTTCTGATCGTATTCTTACACATATGGTAACTGTACGGAAGCTTACTAAAATAATTGTTAGAACAAACACACCTGGCAAGCTAAAACCATGTCGAAAAAGAAAAGCCGCAGTTGAAAAATAAGTGAAATCGCTGTAGAGTATTGTACGCAGTGTGCAAGGGAAACAGAAGGGAAACAGCCGTACAGAAAAAGCAAGCCGTCGCTTTAAGGGGTGATGTACGAGTACTGGCCGAGAAGCGGGCATTTCAAGCTTGACACACAAGGGTGCGCTAAAATGTTGTAACAGACACAGTCAGTTTATTTACAGAAAACTTGTGTTACACTTGCGTTTCCTTGGTTAATCTCTCGAGTTCCTCCCTGTCAATAGTAAACGATGGATCATCCTCCACTGGGACATGTGGTGCCCTTGACTGCAAAAGAAAACGAAAACAGGTCATAGGTCTGGCACTGTTCAGAACTACTTTTCGGCTGCTGGGCTGTCCTCGTTATCGTGCAACGTTAGAACAAGTCCTTGTTGCTCACTGCGTGAGTACGTTAGGCGGTTCCGTGGTTTTTCTCTTTGCTACTCTTTCCACTTCTTTAGTCACAACTCTCAGTGGTTTACTACAGGAAGTTTACTACCACTCCTTTCTTTCTTTCACGGCATTCCCCACCTCTCAGTTTGCTGATTAGGCATAAGGATACGAAGTTTTCATTCTATAGTTCCTCTTCAGTGACCTGAACAAACCCGTCAGCGTTGGTAGCGGATGATATGTGAACTTTATCGTTCCTACTGTGAAAAAAAAAAGCATATAGCTGACTCTTTGTCACGTACAAGGGCAATGCGATAAATAAACTTCACGTTGAACAACCGTGAAGTTCTGCGTCTTCTTCGTTGCACTGCTTGCCCAGCATGCACCGAAGGCCACGTGCTCTCTTGTTGGTCAGCGTATCTTGGCATTGGACTCGTGCAATGTTAAGAATATCCACAATGCGGATAACGTAAAAAATCACAAAAACGCCCCTCGAAACTTGTTTAGCAGCGGGCCTTCTTTCTGGCGGCAGAGAGCTTGTGACTTTGTACCAGTACAGAGCTACACTACGGTTTGCGCTCAGCGGTTAATTTATACCCTGTCCCAGAATTCCTTGGCACTGAAGTGGAAGCTGTAGCTGACGTCAGCAACCGGGGAGTCAAATTTTGAAACCACTTCGCGCATTAGAACTGTCAGTGATTGGCCAGTGATTTAGCTGTGGTGCGGCGCCCGGCTGACACGACTGCCGAAGTCACGGGCAGAAGTCAGCCATGAATGGCTTTCGCGCGCGCGAGTCTTCAAGAATTCGGCCACTGATATCTAGGCACCAGCTGCAGCGAAGTACATCGGAACTTGAAGGCGACGTTCTGTCTGTGCCAGAAAAGTAACAAGGCAATGGCGTTGGTTTCTTAGCCGTGTATAGTGAAGCAGTTACGGCACGCTTTAAGCTATAAATCAGTGTCAGGTAAGAAGAACCCTCGTCCTAACCTTTCGTGAGCTTTTTTAGGGGTGTCGTAAGTTCTGCACTACACGGCTGAGAAGCGAACCCCGTTACCTGGTTACGTTTTGGCGAAGACGGCACAGCCAGACCTCCAAAGAGCCTCTTTAATTTTTGTGTTGCTTCAAAACAACCGCTGCGACGCGGCTACACGCTACGACGTGCCCTTTTAAGTGTGATACCCATGCATTTATCGGGAGAATGACTGATTATGTCGGTCGCGGTCACCGTCTTCCACAGCAGAATTAAACGCATGGCAAGCAGAGTAGCCCCTCTCGTACTCCGCTATTATCTGCGCCTTGCGCCGACCACACGCAACCCGTCTACGAGGTAAAGCTCTTAACTGGGCTAGTTGGTTAATCCAGACACACTAAGTAGCGCAAAAAGTCACAAAAATGAGAGAAGCGACAGGACACATGCTAGTCATGCCGCTTGTCTCATGTCTGTGTCTTTTTGCGCTACCTACTATGCTCGTCCTTGAAACTTCATTTAGCGCATCACTCCTCCTGCTTCTTCGTCACCGTCGACTATGTTTCCCTGCTCCAGTTTCTATCTTATTATGACAGACCACTGGCTAACACTCCGAGTAATCGCATCCTCTGCCCAAGCTCATACCTTAATTTGCTGTGCAGAGTATCAACAAGCCGAGAAATATTTGCACTTGACATCCGCCTGAGTGTAGCCATGTTTCTACAAAGGAAATCTATACCGCTCTCTCTTATTTTGCGCTGCTAGTAGAGAACTTCGTCCTCATCTGGGGCTGAAATCCAAGACCGCGGCCTCTCCGGGACAGTCGTCATACTACATATAAGCTAACCAGGACTTGAAGAACACATCACGAGCTAGTAACCAGGACGGCTAGCAGATGGTGGGTCGAGGATGATTTATCAACGTATCATGCTTGAAACTTGGTACAGCGCAAAAGACGAACACAAAGAAAGGAAACGACACACACGGAGCGCTACATCAACTGAGAATGCATGAACAGCCCGGTGATCAGTCTAGAGGAACCCTGACACATCTTCCGACTTTTTTGTTAAAAAGGGGTCGTCAACTTCACTTCACTTCACTTCACTTTAATACCTTAAAGACCCTCGTTAGAGGGTATTACATAAGGGGTGGGGCACACAGAAATGAAAAACAGAATGAATAACAGATAAGTTGAAAGTTATACAAATATAAGATTATCACTGAGCAAGTACACGCGTGATTTCTTCGATGAACAATGATTGGCATGTGATAGCAGCAAGTTCTCGGGGAAGGCCGTTCCAGTCGTTCGCGGTCCGGGGGAAGAGTGATGAAGAAAATGTAGTGGTGCGGGCGCGAGGTCGTGACACTTGCTGCTGATGGCCGGTGCGGAGGGAGATGCGTGGGGGTGGTGCGCAGATGTAGGGTTCCTGTCGTAGCTCAGAGTAAAAAAACTTGTGAAACAAACATAAACTAGCAATGTAGCGGCGATGAGCAAGGGTAGGTAGGCTGGACTGTGATTTGAGGGATGATATGCTGATATCAAAAGAATACGATGAATGAATGAATCTAGTTGCTCGGTTTTGAACTGCTTCAATTGAATTACAGAGATATGCTTGCTTTGGAGACCAGATGGGAGATGCGTATTCTAATTTTGATCTGACTAATGATTTGTATGCGAGGAGCTTGACATGCTGAGGTGCAGAGCGTAGGTGTCGCTTTAAGAATCCTAGTGTTCTGTTGGCGGATGATATGATGTTTGAAATATGCGTATTCCACGTAAGATCATGACAAATATGAACACCAAGGTATTTGTATGATTGGACAAGATCGAGAGGAACGTTTGATATGCTGTATTGGAACAGAAGAGGGTAACGGCGACGATGGAACGACATATGTTTGCATTTACTTGTGTTAAGTGTCATTAGCCATTCACTGCACCAGTCTTGCACATGAGTTAAATTATTTTGAAGGGATTGTTGGTCGAAGGTGTTAGTGACTGTTCTGTAAATAACACAATCATCAGCAACTTTAATCATTTTAGGCTTTGTTGTCAACAAAAACCGGCTTACACACTGATGCCAAGAGTCATTCTTACTAATAATTGTTCTGAAAGGGATGCCAGGTTTGTGGGTCTTTGCGGTGAAAAAAAACATTCAAGCAATTCCCTTTGCAGTTAGAAATATCGTTAGCTAACTTCGTCAGGTTTAACTGTTTGCAGTAATTCATGAATTTGGTTTTAACGCGCACCTCGCTCTTCTTCACTCGGACAAAGTTCTTCTCAACGGCGTGCAAGGCTTTCTCCTGGTATAGTCACCTCGACGCAAGACGACGAAGCCCCCGTCTTTGTCCGCTTGCAGTAAAAGAAGGTCCTGTTCTTTGAAAAATCTGACAATGCCGTCTAGAACACGTCTCGAGCGTCGACTGGATGTTTCTGAAGCGCCCTTCGAGATGCATTCAACGCCTTCAAGGAGACACTTCTCACGCTCTTCTTCTGTAACCTTCTCTGCAACGTTCCTGTTGGTAGCAAGCAGGTCATGCGGTGTTACATATGAATCGAGTGCAAATTTTGGCACTTTCCTTAGAACTTGCTGACCATTCTCGGGTATAGAAACATCCCCCACGACGAAGACTGGCTTCTATGGTTCTGGCTCATTCCTTCGTCGTGGGGGATGTTTCTATACTCGAGAATGTTCAGCAAGTTCTAAGGAAAGGGCCAAAATTTGCACTCGATTAATATGTAACACCGCATGACCTGCTTGCTACCAACAGGAACATTGCAGAGAAGGTTACAGAAGAAGAGCGTGGGAAGTGTCTCCTTGAAGGCGTTGAATGCATCTCGAAGGGCGCTTCACAAACATCCAGTCGACGCTCGAGCCGTGTTCTAAACGGCATTGTCAGATTTTTCAAAGAACAAGACCTTCTTTTACTGCAAGCGGACAAAGACGAGGGCTTCGTCGTCTTGCCTCGAGGTGACTACCAGGAGAAAGCTTTGCAAGCCGTTGAAAAGAACTTTGTCCGAGTGAAGAAGAGCGAGGTGCGCGTTAAAACCAAATTCATGAATTACTGCAAACAGTTAAACATGACGAAGTTAGCTAACGATATTTCGAACTGCAGAGGGAACTGCTTGAATGCTTTTTTCACCGCAAAGACCCGCAAATCTGGCATTCCTTTCATTATTAGTGAGAATGACTCTTGGCAGCAGTGTGTAAGCCGGTTTTGGATGACAAAGCTTAAAATGATTAATGTTGACGACCCCTTTTTAACAAAAAAGTCGCAAGATGTGTCAAGGTTCCTCCAGACTGATCACCGGGCTGTTTATGCATTCTCATTTGATGTAGTGCTCCGTGTGTGTCGTCTCCTTTCTCTGTGTTCGTCTTTTGCGCTGTACCAAGTTTCAACTGTGTCCTACCAACTAGCCCAGCACGAAGTTTTGTTGAAGTATCATGCTTGGAATGATATTAGCTTGATGACTTTTCATTACACCATGAGGAATTCGCTTAACAATAGTATCAACAGATGACACTTGTTCTCTGACGAGTGTTGCTGTCCATCGTAGAAAATGTCCGAGAAGCGAACGAACGTTCGAATTTGTTTCTGTTCGCTCAGATGTATCGGTGGTCAAGGACCCGCGATTAACATCGGAACTAGAGTCAATAATTACTTTGTATACGCTTTCTTATCTGCTGCGGAGCACGGTGCTTGACTCCTGAGTCGGGATTTTGCGGGCCACAATATACCACGGATATTTCCTCTGTAAATAGTTAAGAGGCCCTGGCGTCACGGAAATTCGCGGCAATCCTCCTTGCCGTTCAAACGGGGTACGCACCATGGACTCCGTTTCCCTGGGTGTTTGCTCCTCTTTCTTGCTACCATCGCGACGAGTTGTTTTCCTCCAAGCTGTTCGCAGCTTGTCGTCGACCAGGTGTTCATGCTTTGGGGCGCTTTTTCGTCCGCCTGAAAGGGAAAAGATTAGCGTATATTTACTGATAGCACACGTGAATACGAATGGGTCTTAGAGGCGTCAGTGTTCCGGATACATCTAACACATCTAACACTGTGCGGTAGCGACATCTAGTTTTTGATACCGGTGTACCAGATCCTGGGTTATGCTTCTCTCTGTCTCACACTCAATTTTTTTTTGCACTCAAATTCTTAGTGTCTTCTCTCATTTTTCTCAGCAGGAAATGTGCTGAAAGAAATAACCTTAAACAACATGTGCTCAGAATGATCCCGCAGCTACTTTTCTTTGTTTTGGTTTCTGAATGATGAAATTTTACACGCCGAAGCAACACTATGAGCTAAGAGGCCCGCCGTGGCGGAGGCTTCCGAATTAACTTCGACCACCTGCGGTCTTCTAACACGCACTGAAATGCCAATGCACGACATGTTCGCATACTGCCTCCATCGAAATTCTACCACTCCGGCAGGGAACAAACTGGCCCCCGTGGCCTGAACAGCCACTGCCACTGAACCAATGTAACGGGCTTCTGACTTATTAGTTTTTCCATACATCTTTAGAGCTTGACTGCGACGAAGAAAAGATAACCCGCGCTCTGAAGGGGATGTCATAAGCCATATACCTATTTTTACTTGCACTTCGTCTGCTGTCTTCTAATAAACATACTCAGTTATAGTCCGCTTGTCTGCGCCTGTTCACATTGGTGTGAGGCGCGTGTTTAGGAACGGGCACCAACTACATTTAAGTTCACGGCTATGTATAATGCATCGCACTGAGTTTACTAGTCTGCCTGAATAACTATTGCAAGATGTTCTCCACCTGGAGCCAGGTTTGGTGCGATTATCCAGGCTGTGCAATGTATCCTGCACACATGAATGCACGTTGCTTATACTTGTTACCTTAAGTGCATATGAATTTCAGTGCCAGGTCTTCGCGAAGTTCAGTACGTGGCTTAACATTGTGCTTCACATCAAGTAAATAATTAGCCCAATCGCAATATTAAATATGCACACGCTTTCACGAGTACAGGTGTTGTCAAAGTAAAGAGGAAGTATCGCCTGGTTTAACATTGTACTGTTAAAGTACTTTCGTTTTGTCTGCTCTACACACGCACACAGCAGCAACAACAAAAAAAGCTTCTGCCGCAGGAAAGTAAAAGGTTGAACCATGCATGCTTCCACGCCGCGAGGAACTTAATGTAGCCTGACGAGCGCCCTTCCGGCTTCCCGCCGCAGTGCCAGCAAGGGCGAGTTTATAATTGGCAGCACGAACTGTGTTCGCCAGCCTCGCGGCATCGCTGCGCTGTAGCGTCCACGGCTGCCGCTTAATCACCGTCTGTCGCGATGCAGCAACGCGAGCGGCGTGGAACAGTCATTTCGGTCGCCGTGCATGGAGGCAGAGAAGCCAAGATTCTTCAGCGGAGACAAAGGAAGTCGTGCTTGGTAAAGGGAGGCCTTATTCCCGAGTCTGGGCAACGGTCCGTGAGACAGATTAAGACTAATTAATTAAAAGTAATTCACCCAGTAATGAGATGCTAGTTAAATCTGTTCTGTCATGCCGTATTCGTCTAATAAGAGAATCACTCAGTCTAAACAATACGTGATAATTTACTTTTTATTATTTTTGCATAACAATGCGCACGAAAATCCTTTTTTCCGTGCAGCTATTTAGTTCCAATGAGTTGTATGTTTATAGCTCATCTGCGAACCGCCGAATTCCAAGATGAGCTGTTGACAAGATGAGCTGTTGACAGGACACTTATTTTACATTTGTAAAAAACTTTTGGGGGGTATGTGAAGGACATTTATTGTTGACCTTGATAAAGTTCTAAAAGACTGCATAAAAAGGGCATGTCTTTAGTAAAAACTTGTTTCCTGCAAATGATGAAAGAGTCGTTTAATACCGGAGGAGATCAGTCGAGTACGAAAAAAATTAAAAATACGCTTAATGCATCAAATTCACGTTGCTGAGAGCCGAACCTATGCAGTTACAGAATGAGGTCGTGGTTACCCGCGTCCGCATGAAGTCAACTGCCGAGTACCTCGTGTTTCCAAATCCAATGAGTAACCGTTTCGAGGTCAAGTACCGAGTCTTTTTGAAACATCATGGTATATACAAAATGGATTAGCAGTCGCCGTTTACGCATCGATTTCGAGTGCGCGACGTTGCCTTACTACTTTCATCGTTTGCACAAACCTTCGCCAACGAGCTCACTTCTCCACTTCATTACCGGATAACCTGGTCATCCAGGTTGTTTAGAAATGTTAAAGCAGCTATATTCCTCTAAGTATTAGCAAAGCTCATTTACCTGCTTTGCTCGTTTTGGTATTAAAAGAATTTTGAATAATTCGCTGATACTCCCGCGAAACGCTGGATGCAAATGATGCAAAAATGCATTCTCACTGATTGGCCATAGAAGCGGCTGTAGTTGTTGTTTTGGCCTCTTTTAGAAAAGTACGTACCCGCAGCCGGGGGGGGGGGGGGGGGGAGGGGGGGATTGGCGGGGTGCGTTGCAAACTCACACGTTTACTTAATTAACTTAGGCAGACGATGGTTAACTATTGACTTAAAAATAGCGCAATTTAGAAATTTATTAATAACTAAAGAATCTCTCTGACGCTATGAATTAAATCAGAAAGAGATTTGCGGGATAGCAAGGGGGATCTCCAAAAAACCTCTTTGCAGATAAGCAAATCGCCGGCAGGAGAGGAGAAAGTGACGAAGTGATTCAATTTCACCAAATGACTCACAAAGGTGTGACGGAGTGAGCGCTGATCTGCATAAATAAAGACAATCTTGGCGATCTGTAGCGCAAGAGAGTCAGGAGACCTCGCATCGCAGTGAGCTAAATAAACGGACACTCCAAGGGAATTCCATATGCCGAAAATCCGCCACATCAAGGAGAGGCGCATGGCTCAGTGAGTGGAGATGCTGGAAATGTTGAAAGCTTGCAACTGTCGAGTGCACAGTGTTCAGAATAGACGGGGCAACAGGTCCACAAAGAGTAGACTTTGCTAAAAAATCAACCATTGCGTAAAATCTAATGCCACAATGCCCAGGTACCCGGTGAAATCGCACTTATTTAACATAAAGTGGAGTGAAAAACCGAAGGGAACGGCTCAGAATAGCGCTCCTCGACTCTTATAGTGCCCTCTAACGAAAGGTCTGTTAGGAAGTATTATTGACCTGAGAAATATTGCAGGGAATCTTAAGTGAAGCCAACCCAATCGCCAGAAACTCAATAACGAATATAGGGGCATAATGCCGGGCCCGAAATGAAGTTCATCGAGGCTGCTTCTATACCTCTTCATCCTCCACCTCTTCCGAAGGTTAGATGACGTTTCAAGTTTTGTATTCAGCGTCAACGTACATGGCGAGCATGCGTAGATAGTTTTGTTCAAGCGTTCCGTTTGACCGTTGGTCTGTCGATTACCGGTGGTTCGTATCGCTGTAGTTTAGCATCGCTTGTCTAAATGCGGCTGTAAATGCTCTTCCCCTTTCGCTGTAACGTAACCGGATGTAGACGTACAGCGAAGGGGCAAGTATATGCCTATCCTCATCTATTGGAGACGTTTCGCTAGCGTTCAGCTGATGTTAGAAATCGTGATTATCTTGTTGGCGATATTTTTCGTCGTAGACCATATCGACGGGTTTAGACATAGCATGTGATGTCGGCGGACGTACAAGGCCAGTAATATTTCTCCTGACGTTTTTCAGTCTTTCTCTTCTCAGTTCGATTTATTCGACGTCGTAATGATGTTTGGGGCACGGACGAAAAACCTGAATAAGGCTTGACTAGGTTCTTGCCCCAGAACATGACACACACAGAGACAGCAAGAACGAAAGGAACCGCAGGCAGCACAGAAATTTCGTTAACTTTTTGAGCAACATCCGCTTCAGTGGTCATAAAAATATGTAGAGCTCGCAGCGGTGGCCCAGCCGCCTCGCATGCAGGAGGTGCGGGGTTCGGTCCCCAGTGCCGCCGGAAACGCGCCGGTTTCCAATAGGCACGAGCTTTCCCCTGGTCTGGTGCTCGGCTTATTTGGGGTGGAAAGCTTTGTGAAATGGGCCTTTGACCCCACCTTGAGTAGGAGAAAAATACCTTGCGCCATGGCGCTCTTTGGCTGAAGTTGCCTTTGCGCCATAAAAATTCATCAGCATCAAAATACGTGGAAACAAAACGCTTAGCATTAACAAAAGGAGTAAGAATAAGGGATGACTTTAAGTGAAACAAACCAGTGAAATAATACTCTAATGTATGCAAGTGCATTCAAGAAGTTTTCTTTGCGCTGAAACGTGGGCGATTATGCGAGCAAAACACAGCACTCGAGTGAAAGCGCGGAGTAAAGTCTGAAATAATAAATAAGCAAACAGCGGCAGTCCGACCATAGTGCTGTAGAAGCGTGTTTTGGAACCCGACAAGCGACGCTAGGTCGAATCCCTCGGAATGTGACCCGCGATTCTTTCATCGTAAAAAGATCCTAAAATTTATTCTTGAAGATTTGTAGGGCAAGAAGGCGAGCGGCCTTGTCAGGCGCCTAGTTTCTTATGGGAACGCGATTCATTAAGCAGAAGGACAGTCCGTTCTTGAACGTTTGGGGGGGTGGGGTGGGGGGGGGGGGGTTGAGAAGCCTTGCAATACGGCCAGGTAATCGATTAAGCGTTATAGTCCATGGTCCGAGTGTTGTTTAGCGGAAATGCTGGTGCTGACAGGTTGCAGGAGGGCACCGTCATTATCTTCACTTTTCGGTGGCAGGTTGACAGTGGTTGAGACAGTTTGCCCCGGAGTGCCTGTCCCAATACTTGCCGACAACGGTGACACCAAATTCATGGAGTCTGAAGCTACAGCGAACGAAACGGCCCGAGGGGTCTTTCAAGCTGGCAAGCTAGCACAACGCATGATATTCGCTGACAGCCTTGACTTGTGCTCCGTACAGTTTGGGCGGAATTTCAGTCCAGCCCAGATGATCGCAGGACGTTCTGTGTTCGGTCACTGAATGGTTGGTCTCCGCCATACACATGGAGCGGCTCGCGTAAGCTATTACTCGTATTATAGGCCGTCCTGTTTTGAACGGGTATGACAGCGAAGCCCGAGCTTCTGTCATCGATATGTATCCACTTCTGTGTCGAAATCGAAGTTAGAGAAGACTGACTGCTTGCAAATGGTTCGGGATATCACTGAACAATGAAATTTTCTGTGTTTATGTGAAAGTGTCTCCTTTTGCCAAATGCGTCAAAGGCTCGACGTTACGCAAAAAGTCCTTAAGAAACTGGCGACGACAGGGGCAGAATACCAGAAATCTTTGGACAGCTTTTCTTGTTGGTAGGTTGCCGAAATTATGTGACGCTGGCTGTCTTCTCTAGGTCCGAGTGTACTCGTCCTGATGCTAACGATGTAGCTAAGAGACAACAGCTCCTGGTCGGCGAAAAAAAAAACATTTTTGCGACTTTGGTTTGGGTCTTGAAGACTTATTCGCCTCGAGCGCTGTCGTAAGCTGCTTCTCGTGAAGTTTTACAGCGAACACCACAACGTCAACTAGATAAAAACGGAATCTTCCACATCAGGCCTGCCAACATTATGTGCATAACTCGATGGAACCTTGCCGGCCCAGAGGAAAGCCATAAAGCATAATTGGACTCGAAGAAAATCTAGTTATGATCGAAACGTTATTACATCACTTCCCCGCAGCCTTTCCAATCTTTTGAGTAGATTAAGGTCGAACGTAACTGCTATATAACAGTATATTCATAGTGCAGGACGTACGGTATGAGCGGACTGTAACTTCTGTAACATACTAATCCCCGAACAATGTGTGTTTTCTCCCACTATGCGGCGCAAACGGCGGATGTTGGCTACTGTCTTGGTACTTTTTGATTTAAGGTTGTTAAATACGGCCCTTTGTATCCCAATGGCCACACGTATGGCCAGGAAGTATGATGAGATTACTTATCATAGTTTCGTTGAAAAAAAGTGGAACTGTAATAGCAACAAATATTGCTGCCGTTTCACCGGTGGCGTGGAAGCAATATGTTTACATGCTATTTCACAGCTTCACTTCTCCTCTATCACAAGTAATCTGCTCATACTTGGTGGCCACGTATGCAGCCGCTGAGATACAAAGGGCTAAATGACACCTTTGTCTAATTATTGCACTGTATTTTAGGCCATGCGGGTCATTTCTAGATTTTACGCAGCACACCGTGTGGACTCTCGTCTCAATTTCTCACGATGCATAGTCGCTCGCCATAGCATCTCTTATTTCCGTGTTCCAAACTTTCGCGATGACTCGGTGTCTTTGGCTTTCAGCTTCTGAGCTCGAGGATGCGGGATCAAAACCGCATTTCGTTGGAAAGGAAATGAGCAAAAAAAAAAAAAAATGTGTGCTCTGCGATGTCACTGTGCGCTAAAGAACCCCAGGTGGTCGAAATTAATGTGGAGCCTTTCAATACAGCGTCCTTCATAGCCCACGTGTAGATTCGAGACGACGAACCTCACATGACGTGCCATACAGTATCGTACCGTTCCGTACCGTTACTATTTTAATGCTCCCCTTTCCGTTTAGCGATATAGCAAGCTAGAGTTTTGTGCCCCAGCCTACTGCTTTTCTTTGTAATTACGGCCCACGCGCTCCCCCGATCTCTGCGCGCAAAATGCTCACCCTGGAAGCAACTAAAGAACTGGATACCTGTGAGGAGGCTGATGACAATTCCTATGAGGATGGTGGCAATGACGCTGAAGAAGCTGCTCCAGAAAGAGGAGAGGCGGTAAAGCATGAAGACGTCTTCGTACCTGCGCCAGGAGAAGAAAGTTTCTTTGTTTTTCCGTGGGCTTGCTAGGACCACCAAATAAAGGGACATGTCGAACAAGATTTACGATTAAAAGGGTAGAGGTGCATGGTAGTTGGCTCTCCACGGTAACAAAACAGCGCAAATGACGAAGAGAGACACAATAAGCACATCGCTTTGTCTTTTCTGTGCTTCGGTTTAACACAAATTTACGCGGCCCGACAGTCTTGTTTTCTGTATAGCATATTTGTTTTGCGTAACTTGTGCAGGCACTGTCATTTCTATCTCACCCTTCTCCACGGGTTTTGGCGGGTTCCAGCAGACTTGCCAGCAGAGTTATTTTAAAGTACGGGAACAGTGAAGTCACGAAGCCAGTGGCAAGCGATATAGTGCTTGTGATAGTTTTTTGTAATGTCCATGTCTCTTCATAGGCTGGTAATCAGGGCAGAATGCGTGTGGTGAAAAATGTCTGTCCGTGACCACAGAGAAGCAAGCGTGAGATCTCTGCCAATGGCTTCGGAGTGGTTTAAAGTTTCCTCTATTTACCTGGCACTAGCAAATCCTTGTTTGAAAAGATGCGAATGCTAAATGTACCATCATCAACAAATGAAACGCGAATAAGACTGTTGAACCGCGAACAGCAAAATGAAAAGCTCTTTGCCGGGGAACCGTAATATTAGCGGAGGGTAATTTCACTTCGAAGGCGCGAGGACTGTCCTTGATAAGTGTTAATCAACCTCACTTGTATTTCCTCTCCAGGAGCTATTACAATGGTGCTTTTGTGTTGGCACTTCAATTCTCTTGTTCGCGTTTCATTCGTTGCCGATAGCACCTTCATTCTGCAGCATAACGAAAGAGGGGCTCAGTTCCATCACATCGCACTAGACCACGCTACCTTCAGAGCTAACGGCGTCAACACCCGTTTGTCCCTTTGGACCCTTGCAGCAGTAACAGTATTAACGGTGTTACAAAAGGTTTATCTTCTTGGTTCACTAATCGAATATTTCAGCGTGCAATAAATACACAGGTATATGCGCGGTGCATCCTGGTGAAAAAGGAATTTCCATTTCTTACGTAAATAATCAGAGCCGAAGCCGTGAAAACAGATTCAGCTGCATGCCGAGGGGTAACAAATTGCAGAATATGACACGGTCGTCCGCTTGTCGCTATGTTCAAACATGAAATATTTCGCCAACTTTCAAACGAGCTCGCGACTTTTCGACGCTACCCCATGGAATGTGAAATGGAACTCGTCAGAAATCGTTGTCGCGTTATGGTCTGCGCAATAGGATGGTGGTGGTACGAACCTTGCAGCGTCCTCCACGTTGGTAAGATTCTGTAGGACCGCAAGAGCCGTCGTGTTGTCAGGGCAGTGCTCCAGCGTAACGGGCATTCGATCGGGGAGAATGCCGCTGTGCAGTCTTCCGATCATGTGCCACATCTGGAAAGCGATGGTAAGACATGCTGCTGCTCCGGCTCCCTGCATATGGGTAGTGAGGGATCATGTCCGGGATGGCATAGACATATATGTATTGTCGCCGGTAAACTGAACACGCGTAGGGCAATACAGATAACTAAAGGGCGGTCCAACTGGCGGTTCCAATGGCACGGCTACTTTTAGCACGACGCGTTATATGAGCGCATATTTTATTGTATAGTTACCTCATTTTCCCACTTTTTTCATGAGTACTTTTGGTACTATTAGGGTGTCTTTAACTCGTGTTTGTTCCCTGACCTACTCTGTCCTCTCCCCGTTAAGAGACAGGAAGAGGCTAAGTGGACCAGGGAACAAACGCGGGTTACTGACATCACATTCGAAACCAAGAGGAAGAAATTAGTTTGGGCAGGGCACGTAATACAAAGGAAAGAAAGGTAACCGATGGTCGTTATGGGTAGCGGACTGGATACCAAGAGAAGGCCACCGCAGCGGGGGGCGGCATAAAGCTAGGTGCGCGGATGAGATTAAGAACTTTGCTGAGATAGGGTGGCAGCAGCTGGCACAGGACAGCGTTAAATGTAGAGATATGGGTGAGGCCTTTGTCCTGCGGTGGACTTAGTCAGGCTGTTGATAATGATGATGACGCCTTCATCTACTTTAAGTGGGCTGGCTTTTCAATATTGAATTTATCAAGTAGAATACATAATATTTCTATTGTATAATATTTATATAGTTACGATGTTTCGTATCCCCTCGCAATTTCGCACCACTGCCAGTTAATCGTTGGAAACGGAAATTATAAGCTAAGGCGCCGACAGAAAGATCCCTTTCAACTCCATTATTGCTTCACACAGCGGCCGTGGCAAAACATTGCGCGCTTTTTGGTGGCTAGCTTATCATTGCCCTATTTAGAATAACTCAGAGCAGCGCGAGAATTCCAACACTTCAAGTTCGCACACTTGCCTTCGAGTTGGCGAACGGGAATAGAATGGCCAACACGAGAAGACCGACGAAGGGCCCCGTCACAGCGCTGTTGATGAGCAGGAAGATCTGTCAACAAACAGTGCCACTTGAAGCAGCCCTAACATATAGGCAGCATAAACTACGGCCGAGAAGCTAACAGTATGGGTAAAAGAAAGTTAACGATTTCAGCGTGTTTTCATAACGACCCGTCCCCTCCGCCGGGCAAACTAGCAACTGCTTCCGCGCACCCCGCCTGTCATGGTTCGATAAAATAGTGATAAAAAAATGTACGCTAGTTGAGGTTAGCATTTCCCGGTCCTCCGAAAGTGCCATTTCGTGACTCCCTGTTCAGACCCAAGCTGCCACTTCCTCTTTTTCCGGTGATGCCGAAGACGGTGTATTGATTGTCACATAAAGTGGTAATGCCAATTGGAAAGGCAGCACATACGTCCAATTTTCTTACCGTTTCGGTGACGCGGTCTGGTCTTTCTTTTTGCTTGCACTTGGTTGCATATAGACAAACCTTACAAAACAGCGCGCAAAGCTATTCTCGTGCGAGATGCAGTTGATATATATGCCGGACCGTTTAGTTTGGTTTGTCAGCGCATAGAATTTGGCTAAGCATGAAGCATATCTCCGTGGGGAAGAACATTGTATCTATCACGAATATAGAAGGGACCAAGAAGACATCGTAATAATGCAAGCCAAGAAGAGCAAGACGAGGAAAGGACAGAAAGACCGCATCGCGCTATGTGCTTATACAGCTCTTCCCAAGCGTACGCTATTCCTACGTGGGCAAGTGGCATGGATTTTAACTCATTATTTAAGCTTCCTTGATCAGCCGCCTGCTGATGTCAGTAGGCTGACTTCGCAGTCGTAGACTGATTGTGGTGTTAGTTTACCAGCACAGCAGCCCCAGCGAGCATCGCTAGCTGTTAGCACCAAGCAATAATAATACAAGTTTTTTAGTATTTTATGGAGTCTCTCGGGTTTGTTTCGTATGCAAAGAAACAAAAGTCCTGCCCTCCTTCCTTTTTTTTATAGCAGCATCTGAATCAGCAGTCTGTGATTCTTACAAAAGAAAAAAATTGCATGTTGCCCGAAATTTTTACTACTATCTTGACGCTTAAGTGGTCGGAGTTTCCCCACTCTATCACGTCGGCGTACTGATTTCGACAGCATGTACTTACTCTCATTGTAGAACCAATGAATGGAACCGCCAGGCTGTAAGCAGTCATTATTATGCCAGATGCAAAGGCTGAAAATGAGCATTTGCAAGAGACGACGAGTTATGAAGCACAGAGAGCATTGTCGCTATGTGTCGGCTGTCTCATGACGATGAGCAAAACTTGTACAACGCTTTTTAGAAGTTTCCAGGATACATAGCGTGTGACAGAAAGAACCTCCAAGCCCAGTGCTCGGGCTCCTTCCGTGGTGCCTGGAGGATTTATACGCACCTACGAGGCAATACTTTGCTCTTTAGAGCATCTGAAGATCGGATATCGCAACAGTAACTACATCATACCACTCAGCGGCACTTCTTAGAACACGTTGAGCGGCCTGGGAACATTTTAAAAGCGCTGTACATACCTTGAGTGCTTAAGCGATAGCTGGCCGTATGTGAAGAAACGGAAAACATTTCAAGCAACTAATAACACTAGATAACCTGCCTGCTGCAGGCGAACGCGTTGCGTTAAGACACCCATTTGGAGCGCGAAGGCACGTTTGGCGAAAGTGAGATCGAAGTAGATTTTGAAGCTCGGAGGTGGCAGTAGTTAATGCTCTCTTAAAGCGTTAAACAACTGTGCGTGAGCGGTAACGATGGAAAAGGCGGCATCTGTTACGAGAAACTTAAGGACACATACTACGCGACTAACGCGGGAGGCTTCTGCGCAAAACATCTTACCGAGTGCTTTTGTCGTTCTGGAAGCCCACTTTTCAGTTATCGGAAAGTACTGGGCAACCACGTCCACGTAGAGGACTGCGGCTTGCGAATTGACGATGGACGAAGCAGCGCTGAAACAGGGCGTAGAAACGACGGTGTAGAGTTGGGTGCATTTTTCGAATCAGTGCGAAATTTTTACAGACGTAGGAAAGTTTAATCTGGGCGTTGAATATTGTCTAGTGTCTCCTTTTTTTGACACACAGACACACAAATAAAATAAACAAATCATACCGCGGAAGAGACGAGATATACGTAAGGCTTCAGTGGTGACTTCCTCGTGTGCGCTGCTTGCATTAACAAGAAATATAAAAGAAAAACGAACCCTTTGCCGTATAATTTTTTCCGTGCACTGACCTGTTAATAAGGTTTTAAAGCACAGCTCACGGTTGTTTTGTTGGCGCACGGGTAGAAAAAGCTGCTAGTGCTTGGCAATGGCTGCGACTACTCCTTGGCACATCAGCAGCAGTCGTTACTCTTCGGTATCATAGACCACAACTACATAAAAGAACTATATGCAGGCGTGAGAATGTGAAAAGCAAGGTAAAAGTCGCAATAAGGCGATACCGCGGCTTGATCGATGTCACCGTGACCTTAGAGGAATGCTTGTTTTCGAAGGTCGAGAAAACTTACTCGAGATGGGGAGAAGAACAGCGGCTCAGCGCGCCCTTGTTTCGCCTTAGGCTGATACTTAAGGCGGCCGCATAAACACTTCCTTCCGCGAATAGTGCTAACAAGAAACGTAAACCCTCTGAGTGTTGCGAAGTTTCGTTCTTAATTAAATGCGTACCTCAACATCCCCTTTTGTCCTCTATACAAGTACTCACTGATCACGTATACACTTATATTGTTGGGCTTTTTTCCGACTTTAATGGGAGTGACTTATAGACTAAGGACGAAATCTTAGATGTTGACTTGTGGTCAAGCTAACATCTCCGGTTTTCAGAATGCGTCTCCCTGAGCAGACACGTGTGATTTATGTCAGTGAAGATCAGAAAGAGCGGGGAGTATTGGAAGCCTTTCTCATTCACTTGGAAAGGCAAACGTGCGTGAGCAGACCAAATGTTTATCTGTGCACTAAAGATTTGAGGTTCCTGTATCGGGAAGTGCCATCACGCATGCGATTCAATTGTTGATTTGTTTATGCTCCTGATTGTCGCCTATAAATTCGTTGTTGTTCTCTAGAATAAAGTCAGTTGATGTCTAGCGCCTGTGTTGTCTTTCTCTACCCTGTCGTCCTTGTTTTTTTTTTAGCGCTACTACTATGTCCTCTCAGTCTACCTGTGGCATAATCTTTTCATCTACGAAGCTTTTACCTTCTTGTGTAATCGTTCAGCATGAAAACCATCTATTCTATGTTACAGTAGCTTTAAGTAGCCCCTAAACAATTCGATTAGTTCAGGCTAACTGTGGTACTCTTTGCCAAGAACAGAGATGTTACAACAACGGCTGACAGCTCACCTTGTCGATGAGCTCACAACTCCAGCGAGAAAGATACCTGAAAAACCAAGCAGAGGCGCCAGCTCCCTCTTCACGTAGAATGGGAGGAGCTGGAGGATAGGCAGTTGTATAGTTCATGTCTGAGAACTTAGTCAGCTTGCCGGACGTGCTATAGCGCTGTGCTTTGGTCTGCTTTACCTGGTCGATGTTTGATATGGACTTCGACAAGAGAGGGTCGCAGTCTCGAAACCGGTAGATCATGGCAGCCGCTGCAGCCATCAGGACCCCGTAGTAAAGAGCAGAGAACAATGCTCCGACGATTGCTGTCCTGCATAAAAAAAACAAAAACAGAGTGCGCGATAATGGCAGTCGGTCTGCTTAAAAACAAAACTTTTTCGTGGCGTATAGTTGCATCTTCACTTCATCCTCACACATTATCTTCACGGGTATCAGCTGTCCTAACACAGGCTCGCCAAATTTGGCTGTATGTGTTCTCCGACATACAATAGTAGCCGTCCGAGTTTTAGTGGCCAGTTCATGTCGATAAGTGGTCGCGCGTGGTTCAAGATATGCATTAACCATCTTCGCCAATTTATAGAGGTAATAATTTCAACCACTCAACGGCCATACAGCGGGGAATGTGTACTAAAGCCGCTGCTCATTACTGCCGCGCTGCAATGAGGAAATGTCACCAGCTGTTAGGAGGTCGCTTAACAGCTGGACAGAATGAGGATGACAGGTGTTCCGACAAAGAGGCCTTCAACGACCAGCAACAGGCAACTCCCGTAGATGCGGCAGTCGTGGACAGTGACCGATGACAGATGACATTCGAAACAGCGAGCACTTAACGCCTGGTCAAGAAACGATGACCGATAAGCTCCCCATTAGGCTAAAAGATTAATGATCGCTCACACTGTTTTCCACTCGTTTACGACGCTGCTCTGTCGGATTAGCTTCACTCGGGACCCTGCGGTAGTCTTCTACTTTTTCTTATAGTTAGACGCGTTGGCGTGAAAAAAAAAGGAAAAGAGAAGGCAAATAACAACAAGACGGCAATATAGTGCACTTTTCTCGCAGACACTTGGATATTTGGAGATGCAGCAGGTCCTTAAGGGTTAAACACAGAGAGGTGCCGGCAGACACTCAGTTGCGCAGAATCCATAACGGAAATAGCGCCGCTCGGCAAATTTTCCACGAATGCGACGTCGCGTGTACCTTTGGGCAGCGCTGAGGTTCTTGGACGCCAGGTACCTCTGCAGAACCATCTGGTCAAATCCAGTCCGGTAGAGGAATGAAGCAGCCCCTCCCACGAGACAGGACCACACGTTCTCCTCTTTTGTCAGGTCGAAGCTGACACTGGGAGGAAACCAAGGCTCATGCGCAAAGCACTCAACACTACAGCGCAACGTGTACACCAGCTGGTTTCATTGAGAATTCGTCGGTTTGTGTCTTGAAAAGTACATCTGTTTTGAGAAATGTTTACCAGACATGCATATCACGGCACCGCACCTCATATTGTAACCGTTACCACTACCGGTATAATTCCGGGGTTTTCAAGCCCCGGTATAATTCCGGGGTTTTTCCGGGGGTCGTATTGAGAATGCGTATGATTCCGAAACGACGCGGCACACATTTTATACGTGAGCGCACTGCAAAACCGAGAAAGGCAGAAGCTCATAACCTTCCCGCGTGCTTGCTTGAATAGTGTTCGAGCAGTTGAACACAATACGTCTCCACACTACATCCGCTGGAACGCTAGCAAGCACGCATGCAGGGAGATGATGAGACTTTTGCCTTTTTAGTTGTGCAGTGCGCTCGCAAATAAACGGGGTGCCGCGTCGTTCTGGGATCCTACATGCGCCTTTTGATTCAGATCAAAAGAAAAAAAGAAAGAGAATTGTTTACCCGCCTGCTTTATGATTTCACTGGGTTCAGAAAATTAGCAGAGCGCGCGTGAAATTCGTTCGAGGCAAAAGCGGAAGATATTTCGACCACGCTATGGTTACCTCGTGACTCCTAGCGATTTCCGTATCACTTTATGCTTCCAAAGCGCGCCTGCTGTAACGGAGTACGCACACAAAGTTATTGGGTGTCCGTTTTTTTTTTTGCCTTGTAAGAGGCCTACGGACCTAGCAATCGTCAAAATGAGCTCAAAACAGCAGTGCGCAGTGCTAATAATTACAAACGATTTTGTACCGGCAGTTTCGGTCTCGGTCGGCGCAAGTGCTGAAAAGTACACCTTGACGTCACTGTCGACCGGCGAATCCAGACCACCGCAATACTGGTGACGTCGGCGACGCCGGCGAACACCGATTGTTCCTGAGAACAACCACTGGGTCTGGTAGCGCCACCATAATTGGAGCAAGGTCGACTGGGTGTCACTTGACGCGCGGTTTGAAATGTCGGGCAGCTCTTGGAACACTTAAAATTATATTAAATTATGTTCCTCTCAACGCCTGCGACTGAAATTGGCTAGAACTCATCTCCTTACGCCCATGAAACAAGTCGTATCGGTTATTTGCGTTCGAAAGTTTGTGCCTTTACCCCCTTTAAACAAGCCCGTGGAAAATAGCGGTTCCTTCAGGCTAGTGAGTCTGTACCAATTTTCTGTCAATTCAAACGCCGAAACCCAAGAAGAAACAAATTATTGAAGACCCCCATTTCCTCGCAGACGTAATGAGAGTCTACGGCTTTAATGTGCACAGGTGCTAGTTTCAACATGACCCATTTTTGGTAGAATCACGCCGGGCCTTGCAATACAATACAAATATTGCCACAGTGGTCACGCCGACTATTTGTTCCGCTTTATGAACTGGTCTAGCGACTAGATTGAAAAAGGGTTCAGCTTGAGCGAACTGTACCTCACGGCAGAATAATTCCTTCAAGTCGGCACATGGGACGTTCAGGTAACTAATACAGCTCAGTACTTTTGCAACCGCAGAGTGTCCAAGCGGGCTGCGCTTACTCCAGTATGTATTTGTCGACTTGGAGGTCGTCCCATGGGCGCAGCGGTAGGGTGCCGACGGTCGAGTCGTATACGACTTTACCGATGATTACCAGCGGCGCTAGCATGGTGATCAGCGCCTGCAGGCAGTCTGTCCACACGACGCCTCGAAGCCCCGCCTGCGGGTGGAACGCGCGGCAGCCGGAATGCGTCATTCGACTTGCACACGAAACAGCGTCGTCCACTGCGCAGCCCAGACTATTTGCACCGAAAGAACCTTGTTTAATTATGATGTGTGAATTGCGAAGACAGACTCTTTTCATTTGTCTTGGACTAACCGCGCATTAAAATATTCCCTGTTAAGCACAATATCATGTAGTTCAGAATGAGCAGGCGCTGACAGAAGTAAATAGAGCTTGTAATGGCATCCAAACCAAACGCACGAGGTGCTCATTAAGAAAATTGCGACCTATATTGTGACGCGGTAGTAATGTGGATATAATCGCGCATGAAATCGCCACGATAAGTGAAATGCGAATGCAGACAGAACAGCGCAATGTGCTCTGTTCCCGGGCATCACAGCGCACAGCTCGTGGGATGGAGCGGTACCGACCGAGTGGAGTGTTGAGTAGGCACGTATACTTACGACAGCAGCGTAGTAGGTCCCCACTAGGCCAAACATGATGCTGGCTGCTGTGACCGGTATGCCGAAGACTAGAAAAGAGAAACAACACTAGTTTAGGTGCCAGCAGGCAATGCAAATGAGTGACTTACTAGTCGATGATGTGAGTGCGGCGGAGAAGATGAGAGCTGCGCCGACGCTTTGCTGAAAATAGACCGCGTTGAGTAAGCACTTAACTTGCGCTGGCACTATGAGACGTGTACAGGGCGTGCCACCTAAGTTGGGGCGAAGTTTTCAGAAATAGGACCTCTGCAGGTTTTTCGAGAACAAAACAAGGAACATCGCTGGCGGGAGCCCAGTCCACTTAGTAGTGCTTACTTATATTCCATCGGACAACGTAGTTCAGATTAAATAACCTCTCTTTAACTGCTCAACGCGACAAGAAAAAGTTTGACTAGAAAATTGTAGGGCGTAACAAGGAACCTCCGGAGGCGCACTTTTTCTGACGACAGTATAATTAAAAGCGTGAACACAAGTGTTTCTAAAAAGTGCGCGTGAAAATCACAGTCCACCGTGAGAGCCTGCTTTCGATATACGGTGCCGGGCGGGGGGTGACCGCTGCCGTGGCATACACACGCTGGCGGAAACTGCAGCATTCTGGGGAGACTCCTCTAATTCGTGGGCTTTGTTGCAATGCGTAAAAAAAAAAACGAGTTCAGAATGGGCACACTGCTTCAAAATGGTGCAGTTTGGTGTTGATAGTGACGCTTTTGTACTTCAAATTCAAACGTTTCCTTAATCTCTACAGGTTGGGGATAAAGGAAACACATGAGTAAAAAGTTTGACTATGGGATAAGTTCACTGAGGGAAAAATACACCTGGGCTCATTAAGTGACCACCACTAAAAGTACTTATTGCCTTCATTCTTGTGCAGTGAGCCCGCATATTTTAAAACCTTTCGTTCCACGAAATGCGCGTGCTTGACGGGACGCACGACAGACTTAGTGTCCCAATGGCTGGCGCAGTGTGTACAACAGAACATTGAGAATTGCTACTGGTGTGAGTTTTTTATTGGTTAATGATTGTCCCAAGGCAGAATTCCGTGCTCGTTTTGTTGTGCTCATCGCGGTGACCACGCTCACTGCTGCCTGTTGCGGTCAACATTTAGTACTGCATAGCTCGATTAGACTTCGGCCATTAGTGAGCTCCGTCATCACTGATAGATCGATAGGCTCAACTTTTCCGACTTCCGTAGCCTAAACGTGACCACATCACAATCATAGCTGATAACAACACAACGCGAATTGCTGGTCGCATTCATTCATGCACAGCGAAAGTGGTACTTACCATGAGAATGAGGTAGATTGCACAGGCCGTCAAGGATATGAAAGCGTTGTACCGCATGCGGATGTACTGCAAATAGAGAGAGACAGAGACAAGGCACACTAATGTCTCCTCGTTCTCCTCCGAGACGAAGTAGCGCCGCGAGTCTGTCTCTTCTTATTCTCCGAGGCTTCTCGTATAGATTCTCTACATTGGCAGCGTGCTCGAAGCTACGCGGACGCGCGCGCTGCACGCGGCGCGAAAAACGCCCCCGGTACTCAACCAGCTGCAAATATATTGTTGCTAAGTCTGCTTTATTCTTTGCTGAAAAAGGAAAGGAGCCACAGTTGCAGTTCCTTTTCTTCTTCAACTTGTCGAACCAACTGGCCAAAAACTTCATCCTGTTAAACTGCGTTGTTTTACCTCTTGTTTTGATGATGCACGCGTTCACACGATATGCTGTGCTCTCGTAAACGCAGACCTACTAATGGCGACATTTTGGTTTCAATACCTTGAGAAAATCCATTCTAACGCCGCAGAAAACACAGTGGACGGCGACGGATACAAATAATCACAAGCAAATCACTGATAGGAGTGCGGTGAGACTCTTTCTAAAACAGCTTTCTCAAGACCGCATTCATCGTTTGGCGTTGTTAAAATTGGTACGTCGCCGATTGGTGTACCTGCAGCCGTTTGGGTAACTCTAAAGGTTGACAGCTCAGAGCCACCCATCAGGCGGATTCTTTTATGTTCGAACAGCTTTGTTAATCCTCATTTTGGTATGCGGGCGTGGTTAATCCTTTGTTGAGATGACACCGTTGTACGTGAAGTATTTCTTATCTTTTCGTCGTTGATTGTTCTGCTGTTTTCTTTTTGTCGCCGAAAGCTGTTGTTGGCGCCTGTATCGAGCACGGCGCATTTCTTATCGAGCTCTTCACTGTTGCCTGCTGTGTTGCGATTGTTCCAAATGTTCAGCCGAAAACTATCGCCGACAGCCACTTGCGTCATTACAGAAGCGAGGCCACTAGGGTACCTTGTACCAACGCCGCCGCCTCCGTTTTGGTGTGAGGACCATCGAGCCATTTTTGTGCCCTGACTGTTTCGCGATGCTGCGATATTATGGCGGTTGGTAGTATCGTTGGACATGCGGGTCCAGACGCCGTGCAATACTACTGCCAGGCGTAGAAGTCTTATTTCAGGCAAAAATTTAGAAAAAAAAACTTTGTGTCCACACCACCCTGTGGCGCAGTCTGTGAGCCCAACGGATGACTCCACCCTAAGCGAAGAAGCTGGCATCGAGGAAGCTGAGAGGCCGCATTCCGAAATGCGACGGACGCCCGCCTGACTGATAGCGTTGCTTGTTTTGATGCGCTCGACAGGGCCCAGTCACGGAGATGCACGCTCGTGGCCTCGAGATACGCTCGGGCAGGTGGCGCCGCGAAAACACTGCGCGACACGACCAAGGCCCTTTCCTCCACTCACTACAGGCTACGTGTTGCGGGGCCACGATCACATGGAGACCTCGAGCGAGGTTCCCGAACCAGGAGGCGAGAAGCAAGTTTACCAGCAACTAAACAGAGGAGGGGCATAGTGCGTGCACACAGTGCACACTGCACTCTACAGTTGCCCATCCAGACTACAGCGCTGGTCTCGGCTCGTGAAAGAAGCAGGCATTCAGAGCGAAATGAGATGAGTCTTAAAAAGGCGTGCCTCGTTTTTGTCCCGCTCATGAGCGTTTCCGCTGCGCTATGCCTCTCAGCAGATAGAAGCGGCCGATTTATGATTTAGTTTTATTCAACTATGGCATATACACCTTTAAAAAATATATAGTCGGATCATCTGGGCCGCGAGAGAGAAAAAATGAATTGTTCCATGTTAGGCTCAGACGCAGTTATTATTGAATAATTCATTTTTCTCTCACTTTGGCTTAAATAATCCGTTAAAGCATGCAGAACTTTCCCTGGCTGCGTCATCTGTGCACATACAACAGCCCTGGTAGGCAAAATATTCGGCTGTTGACATTGTGCTGCACCGAGTGTGGCACGTACGGAGGCTACTCTAATCGTGAGAAGACGAATGATGCGAGCCAAATGGGCGGTTTTGCCTACGAGGCCACGCTCCTTGACGTCCGGTCGCTTGCTAATGAGCAAGGATTTGTTTAGATCCGCAGTGCGCATAAAATACACGTCTATACCGCTTCTACCGCTATTATTTATGCGACAGCCGTTCGAAACCCGTTTAAATAACAGTGGAGTGCTTAAATTAAGGGCCTCGTCGCCATTGCAAGTATGGGTTAATGGAAGCGATTTCTGAAAAAGGGCGTTCTATAGCAGAATCGTGTCCGACATGTGCAGAGAGCTTCGATCCCACGTTATGTTTTTTTTTTTTGCGACAGACGCTTGACCGGAAAGTCTATAGTCCTCGAATTTCTGTAGAACTGGAACTGCGACTTCTGAAAGGGCGCCGACTTACCACGCCTATAGAGAGCGACCGGAAACGCGGCTTGGCTGAAGTTCCGCGAATGGCGCCGGCGCAGATTTAGCGCCAGATTTCAACCTGCTACCGCGCTTCGCGTCTTACTGCGGGCTTAGCGATTCCGGTGACGGCTTCTCTAATACAAATTCGTACTCTCGAGCGAGCAATGGGAGGCCGTGGTAGTCAGTTCAGACCTAGGCGTTCAAACCCTGGCCATTGAATGGGCTACTCAGGTCGCTGTCAGTCGTGGGCTGATAGCCACTTAGCACGGATCATCTGCATTTGCATTTTCTGACGAAATAAATGATTTGCAATCCAATTACTGCCGGCTTACGATGACGTTCCATGAAACAGGCGCCGCGGCGCACGCACAATGCGTCCATAACTTCTGCTTGACGAGTGATCTGAGCGCAGGAGCAAGGTACAAATGGGAAACTCACTGCAGCGCTATACCTCTGCACGCGGAGTGCAAACTCTACCAAGGAATAAACGGAGCGTCTCAAACCGCGCGCTTAGGAACGCCTCCCGCGCAATAAATTCCACAAGGTATGTGCATCACCTAGAAGAGATGATTCAGAATGACATGTCCATCTGGCGGAAGCCGGGGTGTTGCGCTCCCCGAACGCGGGAGACTCAGCGCTTGCCTCGAAAATGGACGTGACTCCGAGCCTGTAGAAGACGGGCACCACGAAGTACACCACGAGGGGCATCGCGAAGACGGTGAGTAGAACGTTCCAGGCGACGTGCATCCCGTAGGCGTAGAAGTGCGCCGTCAGGGCCACCAGACCCAGGGGCTTGGCCGTCGAGACGAGCACGGAGACGGCCAGCGGGAGCACGCCCAGGCTCTGGCCGCCCAGGAACGTCTCGTGGCGCTCGTCGTGGCCGCGCCGCCGTCGGCACGACACGTACAGCCCTTGCGCCACGCCCAGCCCCATGAGGAGCCCGTAGAGCACGTAGTCGAGCACGTGCGCCGCCGCCATGCCGCCGCCGACACCCGCAGCTCGGAGGGATGCACTGCGCAAAAATGCGGCGCCCTGTCGCAATTCGTGTCGCTGCCGCCGCCACAGCTGCGGCCTGATTTCCCTCCGCACGGCGCCGCTTCGTCGTTTGGCGATCGGCAGACGCAAGAGGCTGCCCGCGCCGGTACCGTCCGCGCGCGATCTGCTCTGTGCGCTCAGAATGGCACTTCCGTTGCCGGAATGCGCACGGGGGTTACGGCTGGATGTGCAGCTGCCTTTGTACTTTCGTTTTCAAAACAACAAGGACGGTCGCAGTTCAGGATGGAACGGCACGACTCGCGCCACTCAAAGCATGTGGGCAGACGCTCGATTGTCGTAGATACTCGAATGCTGGGACAGAGTGGTGTGCTCACGTTGCCCAGTAACAGCATGCAGGTGGGCGCAGTTCATGCTAAAAGCAACGAAGAGACATGGTACACGAGCAGAGGCCTTCCCTTTTTAGTAGATGAAGACCTTGTAGTAGTGCGAGGCTTTCAGCGTGAACTTTGTGAGCATAACACCTGAGGCCGCTGTCAGTCGTGTTATCTGTCAGTCTGCCTCCAAGATTGCTGCAAAACCCTCATGCCTTCCTTGCCCACCTTTCTTCTCTCTTTCACGAAGTAGCGAAGAAACTGCACGTGGAGGTGTTGGGGCGAGTGCAACTGCGTGGCCTCAAAGGGAAGTAACATTGTGATGCAGTAAATTACTTGCCTGAATTGCCCTCTGGAGGTACGCGCACGATGCTTACAGACCCACAGACTTGCTACATTCATAAACTACTAAGTTCCGTCTGGCTACATTGATATCGCTGTACAAATCGAACTAATTTGCTGTGGCAGTGTTTTATCGATTCGGTATCGAAAGCTGTGGCTGACGTTGGGACACTCCGGGCCACAAACAAGGTGCTACAGGAATTCCAACGAATTCTTCTGATCGTCCAAAACAAGACTATCGGATGCCGTAAGGACTGCCAAAGCTGCTGCATGCTCCATAGGCTCACCGTTGCGTATCGATATCTTTGCAGCCCAGCTTGGCCTCGTTCAAGATAACACAAGTACGTCAGGCGGCTGGCTGTTAAGTGGACAGAACGGTGCCAGCTCGACAAACGCTTATCTGAAGGTTTTGTGCCTGCTTTTAAAAGGGCGGTAGTCTCTTTTGATCTGATCGCGTCCTTCCAGAGGCGGCGGCTGAAACCTTCATATCGAATCCAAAGATAGTGACCATTTCGTTGGGAGTGTTTATTCTCGTTCACTTTTTATTTCATTTAGAAGTTTTCAATCTTGTCAGTCGATTTGGCTTGGAAGCAATAAACGACAAGAAACGTGCATCTTGATGCTCCTGGCGAGTAAACGAGCATTTAAAGCCGCCAATCCTCTGAGAGGGCGTCGGCCGTTTAAAATAAACTCTTTTGGTCAGGCCTCCCTTTATCTAAAAAGCGCACTCCTGGGGCGAAACTGCGAAAAACAAAACGCACTTAAGTTGTGTTTCCAAGTAGAACTCATTTACTTCTCAATGTAATAACAACAACCAAGGCCACGGGGTGGGAGCGTTATATTTATTTTGGTTTCATTTCAAAAACGCGCTATGTGCCATGTAGACAACTGCGCTGTTTGGCTTAGATTTCTGCTTGAATAGTGCGAACTACAGTATAAAGAGAAGAAGAAAGAGCACACCGATCATAAACAGCTGAAGTTTAACTGGCGTTTCATAATAAGCAGCTTGAAAACGTATCTGCTGTACCATACGTTATGGGGCAAGCAGAGAAACAAACGAGAACGAGCGAAAGCGGCCAGCATCTTTCCAGGTGCGTTGTTTCGCAGCAGCTTGGAAGGGCAACGGACATGTCTGGTGGAGCGGGGTTTCCTTTCATGGCTTTGTGTTCCTTTTGCGCAGTGGATCCAGGTCAAGGAATAGTGCTGGGGGTTCCGTCATTTACGATAGCCTGGGTACGTGTTTTAGTACATCGCCCGCTGCTAGTTTTAATCACTGCTCAAGCGGTTTAGACATGGAATGACTGTTGCCCGTTCATTCTACGGTTAGCAACGTGGTGAATGATTCAGTTATATTTGAAGTCATTTCGAAGATGAAATTAATCGCTGACACGATATGACTGCTTGCACTTACACTATGGGGGTTTATTCTTGTGATAACGCTCAAAGGGCTAGAAGCAGTTGTCGCTCTCTAGCACCAGCGTGCCAGCCCTAGCAGTCAGAGCTTTGACCCCCAATCCGCGGTGCGGTGAGTCGCAACCACGGCGGGTTCGGGCCAGAGGGGACAAACACGAGTATGCTACTCGGATGAGCGTTTATTGCTCCCGAGCAATACAATGCAGCAGCAACAATACAACCGCCGTAACGAGGGAGAGTGTCCGCTCGCGTACGGGGGTGAAAAACACAAAGGGCAGAACGCACGCAAAAATGTGGGGGAAGAAGGTTCCGCTCACCTCGCGTGGCTCCTCGCTCACGGCCCGCGGCGGTCAAGTCACACACGGTGGCCGGGCGATAAGGGCAGCGGTCTCCGTGGCAGATCTCTGATCCATGCGTGTGCACGGCTCCCGCCAGAAGACAAGCGAGCCTCGGGAGAAACGCGTCTCCTCCCGGGCTGTGGAGAGGAGGTCTCTCCGTTGTAAGAGGGGAAAGAGGGCAAGTGGTGGTGGTGGTGGTAGTGGTTTATTTAAAAAAATATAAATAAATAAATAAATAAATAAAAAGTGAAGCAAAAGAGTGTTGCCGGCCGCGGCAATTGCTATCTAATATCTTAAGCACCCGAGCTGCAGCCGGCGGAAATGAACGCGGCGTCGTCGCGGCGGGGAGCGAAAGGAAGCGGAAGTGGCGAGAGTGCCCTCCCTCGCAAAACCTCCCGAACGGCGCGCGCATAGCATCGCGTGATAATTACGCGCGGCCGTTACAATGGGGCAGGGGATTCATGTGTATCCCCACAACACATACCTCGGCCATTAGAGGTGGCTCATTCACACTCACACTCACGGCCACTTACACTAACAATTACTCACTCACACTCATGACCACTCGCTCTCACTCACACTCACAACCACTCACTCACACTCGCACTCATGTCCACTCACACTCACAACCACTCGCTCACACTCGCACTCATGTCCACTCACACTCACAACCACTCACTCACACTCATGACCACTCGCTCACACTCTTTCTTTCTTTCTTTCTTTCTTTCTTTCTTTCTTTCTTTCTTTCTTTCTTTCTTTCTTTCTTTCTTTCTTTCTTTCTTTCTTTCTTTCTTTCTTTCTTTCTTTCTTTCTTTCTTTCTTTCTTTCTTTCTTTCTTTCTTTCTTTCTTTCTTTCTTTCTTTCTTTCTTTCTTTCTTTCTTTCTTTCTTTCTTTCTTTCTTTCTTTCTTTCTTTCTTTCTGTCTTTCTTTCTTCTTTCTTTCTTTCTTTCTTTCTTTCTTTCTTTCTTTCTTTCTTTCTTTCTTTCTTTCTTTCTTTCTTTCTTTCTTTCTTTCTTTCTTTCTTTCTTTCTTTCTTTCTTTCTTTCTTTCTTCCTTTCTTTCTTTTCTTCCTTCTTTCTTCCTTCTTTCTTCCTTCCTTCCTTTCTTTCCTTCTTTCTTTCTTTCTTTGAGACAATTTGCTACAAATTGGCTCAGGAGGCAATAGCAAAAGGCCCGGATGGGGCCTGACTAGGCTATGCCCTCCTGACAGCACAGGCAGCACAAGTGTACTATCAGCGTCAAATGAAATGCGAACAAAACACCTGAGTCGCGAGCACAAAAAATCAAGCATATTAGAGGCTGGAGGTTAAATACAGGCATGGGCTATTAACATTTCAGAAGAGCGGTCTTTCCCGCTTCGATCGGAAAATCAACTGCTCATGCATTTTGCCTCCCTAGTTTAATATCTGCGATTTGTGATGTTCGCGTTTCAATTGGCTTGTTCGCGTTTCAATTGACGCTGACAGTACATATGATTATACATCATAAGCAGACCGAAGAAGCAGAACACATCAATACAGAATACAGAAAGATATACACCGTCTTAGGTTACACTCTAATCTCTCTGTAGAACGAAAAGAAAAGTAACTTATTTGAACTGTAGTAATACAAAAACAATTTCTTACGTACTGCATCAAGTTTATCAGTAAACAAAAATGTTTCACCAAACAAAAATTGATAATGTGAAATGCAATCCAGTGTAAAGTAATGGAATATGATCTATAGTGCACGATGGTAGTACAACATAATACAGATTAATAGCACCAAGAGTTGGCTCAGGAGTTTAACCCATGCACCTCCTGCTCAGATTAAAATATTGCTTTAACTTGCTTTTTCAATTGAACAGGAGACACAACAGAACTTATGTTGTGTCTCCTGTTCAACAGAACTCGCACTCATGTCCGCTCACACTCACAACCACTCGCTCACACTCGCACTCATGTCCACTCACACTCACAACCACTCACTCACACTCATGACCACTCGCACTCACAACTACTCGCTCACACTCGCACTCTTGTCCGCTCACACTCACAACCACTCACTCACACTCATGACCACTCGCACTCACAACCACTCGCTCACACTCGCACTCATGTCCACTCACACTCACAACCACTCACTCACACTAATGACCACTCGCACTCACAACCACTCGCTCACACTCGCACTCATGTCCGCTCACACTCACAACCACTCACTCACACTCATGACCGCTCGCACTCGCAACCACTCGCTCACACTAGCACTCATGTCCGCTCACACTCACAACCACTCACTCGCACACTCATGACCACTCGCACTCACTCGCACTCACACTCACAACCACTCGCTCACACTCGCACTCATGTCCGCTCACACTCACAACCACTCACTCGCACACTCATGACCACTCACACTCACAACCACTCACTCACACTCGCACTCATGTCCACTCACACTCACAACCACTCACTCATACTCGCACTCATGTCCACTCGCGCTCACAACTATTCACTCACACTGGCACTCATGACCACTCGCACTCACAACCACTCCCTCACACTCATGACCACTTGAACTCACCACTGACTCACACTCATATCCACTCACACTCATGGCCGCTCACTCTCATTCACGTTCACATACTCTTCCTTTGTTTGCTAACAACAGAGGGGATGAGAGATTTACTGCCGCGGCTCACTGCCCTCGTGGCTCCCCTAGCATAGTCTGAGTTGCAAAGATGGGGTGGTGAGCCGCCCAGGCTTTGTCGGGCTATTTGGACAATTTTAAGTTTCGATTTTCGAAGAAGGTGGCCACTCATCACGCACATTCCACTCACTGAACGCAATGCACGTGTGCTCTCGCGCTTGCTGCTGAGACGATGAGTGCCGGTTCAGCTTCAGCTAAGATGCTTAGACAAGTTTTTGAACAGTGTTCATAGGCGTGGACAGGATTCTCCATGAGAGTAAGCCAAGTTTCAGCGCACTGCCCCCCACCCCCATCGGCCAGAACGGAGCGCAAAGATCAGGAACGATTATAAAACATTTATTTCCATGTGATGGAATTGCAAAATATACAGGATATTATTGAGCAGTAGTTTTTTATTTGAATCTGTAACATCGGCAGAGGAATATATGGTTAGAGAGGATAAGCAGGTGGTTTTTAACACTTAAAATGTGAACAAGGAAGGGGAAAGCCTCAGTGTGCTTGCCAGCGTTTCCACAAGAGGTCTTCACCCAGACGAAGACAGCCCTCTTGTTGAAACGTTCGCAAACACACTGAGGCTTTCCCTCCCTTGTTCACCACGTGAGTACCGGCAGAGGAAGGCAGTCACTGCGTCGCTGAAGCATCAATGTAACATCGCGCTTCCAGAATAATTTCGATTCTCTCTAGACCCCAGAAAATGTGACCGATTTGTTGTTTTGGTTACTGACATTGCAAAAAAGAATCTGAAATGATTGCCTCAAACTTACCTGGCAAGTAAACAGTTCTTCGAACGCAACATCATGGGCCTTCGGCCATTAACAAACTTGCTTGGCCCTGCACTGCACTGTAAACAATGACGGAACAGGTCCAACAGAGTAAATGACTTTGAATACTATGAATACTTTTCGCGGCATGGAAAATGGAGCGTTTTTTTCAAACATTCGATTAATTTCATCATGGAAAAGGAAATGCCCGGAATGGGCCACAAGTATAGAGGATTTCCCCGCGTAATAACGATGCTAAGGGGAGTTGCCATTATCATTCTATTTACAAAACCACCTAAGCTTACTATGTGTCACCGATCTGTGAACACGTCTGCAAAGCACTATGTTTTCTGCATTGCACATAATCCCTGTCTGAAGGAGGTTTTACAAACCAGCGCGGTGTTTTTGAGGCCAGTGCGTGCTGAGACCACGTGCACATCCGCGTGGTAATAGGGCGTGGTTATATTGCACCTGATTATTCTCCAACGTCGTTCGCGGAAGAATGCGTATGCAGGTAACTTGTGAGCCATTTTGTAGCGCACACCATTCTGAAACGATAAGACTTTACTGGGAAAAAGCGGTATCCAGAAGTTCTTAAAGGAAATTGTAGTATCCGATTCAAAGGATACCTTATTCTGTCCAGATATCGGTGCGTGCAAACAGAAGTTAATCCACTTACTTTACTGAAAACACGAAAAGCAAACGAAATCGCATTTCACAAGCTCATTTCGATTTCACTCGCCCAGTGCCAAAGATTAGGCGCCACGAATCAGAACCACGCATTGTACACACACAGCGGAAGCTTGTATGCAGTTGTTGACTTGCCAGGGCAGCCCTCAGCCGCTCAAGTTGCCGGCGACGGAGTTCCGCTTACATGACGCTTACGGGAGCATTTTCATTACCACACAAAAAAAGTTTTTTTTTTTTTGGACTCCGGGGAAAGCGTGGGGGAGCTTAATTTTCAACTCTTTCGTGTTCTACGAGCACCGTCCAGTGTCGAACATGCCGGCACCCTACGACCTGTTTATGAAACGCTCCTGACTCCACTTCCGCCCGCCGCCCTCAGTTTTCTGTTCTCTTCTAGTCACAATTTTGGCTGTGGCGTCCGTCGGACGGTTTTTTCTTCGCTGCCTTCTCGGTATTGGCAGTTTGAACAGCAGCACTCGCTTTCACGATGATTTTAGGCGACACGAAAACTGTCGCCCTAGCTCGATTCTTATTAGCTTTCATTCTCTTGTACTGCTTTTCTTTTGTAGTTTTATTTTTCGAGCGAAACGATGACAGTACTCTGCGGCATTCTATTTATATTCCTTTCCCGAGTACACAAAAATTAAGTTCGAACTGTACGTCCAACCAATCAAAAAGGGTGCAGCAAATTTATTTGCCGCCTCACATCCACTGCCACAAATCACCGCAACATTTCATCACAGTTGACTTTCCCTCTCATTTTTGTAGATGGAAATTGCATTGATGATGATTATTGAAGGATGCTTGACGTCTTGCAGATTCGATATTGCTCAATCACGTTGCTAGAGGACACGTCTGGATAGGTTAACTTTTTATTAACAATAAAACAAAAAATAGATATAAGCAAGGAGAAAACTTATTTAGATTTGACTGACTCGTAGATTTATGTGACGAAAACAGCCCTCCGTCCCGCCGAAACAGCTGGTTTTAGATCCTATGTCCCCACCCTGGGTGCGGACAGTAACCAATCAGGTAACTCCACAAACATCCACACAATAAATCATTGAAGAAAGGAAAACATCACCATTGAGCAGTTGGGAAAGGACAACACAGCTAATCAATCATTTTGGAAAGAAGATAACTCATCTCGACCAACACTAGACAAACATGTACACTTTCCACCATCAAGATTTCGGCGGATTCACCCTTCCTTCCGTGAGCTTCGCGAACATTCTCGCTTTCCCACGGTGCAGGTTCTTTCAACCTCTGGTAAACCCAAGTTCTAAGAAAGTCACCTCGAGGCCCATCCATTCAGTACTCTTACAAACTGTCGTCATGCCTGCAGCTAGCGTGGCAATGTCCTGTTTACCGCGCCTCAAGCTGTCAAAGCGCACCGCCATATACATGGTACAAAAGCCATGCGACGCGGCGCGGATCGGCCTTGCCCCAAGAACGTGCACAGTGGGATGCGACCTATCGTACACGTTCCCAGAGACGGTTTGACCTTTCCCGTAATCTCGGAATCCTCCGCTTCTCCGGCTCCCCTTACCCCGCTGGTTAGGGAGTGTAACTCACCCCCTTCTCTGCAGTTGGGCAGAGAGAGGGCAGAGAAAAAAATTCAGTGGACATTCCTTTCTCTCAAACCCGGACGCGGCAAACATTGCACAGCACCGCGAACTTCACTATTACCATTGGCACGAAACAATCATTCCTGGCGCAAATTAAAACAAAATATTACCATTTTGGATATCTCCTTGATTTGCGACTCTGGGCTCCTTCAAGTGCATGATAGAAACAAGAATCCTCTGGCGTTACCGAAGAGCGCACTTGGTTTTCGGGTCATTTTAGGGTCTGAGCCGAGCTTGTGCAGTACAATAGCTGGGCCAAGTAGGTCAGGTTTTCGCGTGGGTCCGTCCCAATCAACAAATTACGGCCAGAGCAGAGATCTGCAATGCGCACACCTGGGCATAGAAAAAAATCTAAGAGTCCACTGCAGCACTCGAAATCCCATCTTACGGTAGTTATTGCCAATAAGCGGACAGTCGTTGTCTCAGCAGTAAGCATTGTAACTCTTGTGTATATGAGATCGAGCCGTGCGGGGAGCGTGGCAAGAGACACCAATATTTTCAGGACTGGCAATGCGAATTCGATAAATGATCTCACAAAACTAGTAACGGCTCATTGCATCTCCGAAGGGTCTACGCCCGTGCCAACGGTGAACTACAAAAGCAGCGAAATATTGCCGTTCCCGTGCCAGCGGGACCCTCTGCTTCGGTTGTCCAAAGAGACCGGCATGATGCCTTATGCTGCCTCGAGCGCCCTCAGTAGTGAATATTTGTTTCCCTCAGCTGTCAAAAACATGAAAATAGCTAAGCGGGTATCGTCACGAAACATACGCAACCGACTTCACTGTCGCGTCCACCCACCACTCATCCACTCATTGCCACTCACGTACACTCAAAACCACTCATTGCCACTCATGTTTACTCACACCCACTGATCAGTCATGTTCGCTCACTACTCACCTCTACTCACACTCACATCCACTCACTCACACTCACACTCACGTCCACTCACACTTACATCCACTCACGTCCACTCACACTCACGACCACTCACACTCACGACCACTCACTCACACTCACAGACGTGAGAGTGAGTGTGAGTGAGGCGATATGAGTGCACTCGTGAGTGAGTGTTCTGACCTATGCACTTACATGACGATATCACATGAAGATATGACATGAATGCACTCACGTAGTCGGGCATGACTGTGTCGCAGCTTTTTCCCCTTGGATTTGACGTATGTTAAAGTTTTCGGAGAAGCAGCGCTATCTGTGGTACGGGAATCATAGATAGGCCTGAAAGTCGGCGCACCTAAGGTAAGGGTAATGTCCTTCGGTGTGGTCTCACTAAGGACGACACGACGCCAACGACTGAGACAGCATTCGGTAAACCGTTTTCTTGTCAGACCGGCTGGTTATACTAGGCCCTAAACGACCGCCAACAGGGTCGATGACCTGATGTCGTCGCAGTATGAGAAGCCGACAAAACCAGTCGACCGATCATTGGCAAGCGGATCTTCAGGAGATCAGCTGTCTAGCGAGAAGGTCCCATGGACAGGAACCCGATTCTAGTTTATTTATTTATTGATTCCATGCTGCAGACCTTGTTCAGGCCCCAGCAGGGTGGTAAAAATAATAACACAATAAACAATGCATCACTCAACGGAAACAGGAAAGAATGAATCATTCCAGTCTGTTACAGTTCGGGGAAAAATGAAAACTTGAATACATCCGTCCGTGCACGATGAGGGGTTAGTGAATTCGGATGATGGTGTCGGTAAGCCTGGAGGTTGAACGAGTTGAACGAATCTCTATTAAAAATCATGGAAAGGAACCGCAATCGAAGGTTTTTCCTTCACTGCTCAAGAAGCTCCATGTCATTATAGCTCATTATTTGTGAGGGAGAATCATAGCGAGAGAATTTTGAGTAGATACATCGCACAGATTTCCTTTGTACCCTTTCAAGACATTTTATAATTTGTTTAGTAAACGGGGCCCAAACAACGCATGCATATTTAAGTTTAGGTCTAATTAGTGAATAATAAGCGAGCAATTTTACGTTAGGGGGACAGTTTTTAAGTTCATGTCGCAAAAAATATAATTTACGAAAGGCCGAAGAGCATATATTGTCAGTGTCTAAATTCCGTGATCAATTTTTAGCAGTTGTGACGCCCAAATACTTATATTTGGTTTCTTCCTGCAAAGGCGACGAACCTAACATGTAAGTGAAGGATAATGGAGCTCTTTGACGAGAGAAGCGAAGAAAGACCGTCTTTATAGTATTAAGCCGCATTCCCCAGATTTTGGACCAATCAAATATGCCAGCAAGAGAAGCATTTAAATCAATTAGGTCGTTTGTTGAAGTGACTTCACGAAAAAGTATACAATTGTCCGCAAACAACCTGATTTTCACAGTGGAATTAATTGCAATAGTCGTTAACACGTTTTGGCGGGCTAGTTGGTTAAGCATCTTGAATAAACAGCGCGAACGAAGACGAGCACACAAGACGGACGCTGTGTCGTCCGTCTTCTTTTCTTGTGTGCTCGTCTTCGTTCGCGCTGCAATAGTCGTATCATTTATGTAAAGTAAAAAAAAAACCAATGGTCCTAGGACACCTTCTTGAGGGACTCCTGAGTTGACCGGAAAACAGTCAGATTGTTGCGCATTAATTGCTATGAACTGGCGGCGGTTTGTTAGATAGTTTTTTATCCATGCGATCACAATTTCGGGAAGCTCAAGAAGTCTAAGTTTTAGTATTAGCTTATCATGTGGAACCGTATCAAAAGCTTTGCTAAAATCAAGAAACACAACGTCAATTTGACCATTTCTATCAACACACGAAGCGAGTGAATTTATTACTGTGACTAGTTGTGTTACTGTTGAAAAGCCTTTTCTAAATCCGTGTTGAACATTAGACAGCATTGAGTGTTTATCCAGAAATTCATTAATCTGATTGGCACCAATGTACCAACAATGTTTACAATGTACCAACTGGCCCGCATTTCAACCCTTCTGCAACAATATGTTCAGTTAGTTTACAACAACAGGATGTCAGTGATATTGGACCGTAGTTTTCTAACAATGAACGGTCGCCCTTCTTGAACACGGGCACAACACTGGCTATGCTCCAGTCATCCGGTAATTTTCCAGCAAGTAGTGAAGCACGAAATTTAATTACAAGGAACTTAGCGATACATTCAGCATACCGTTTAAAAAAAAATGTTTGGAAGTTTGTCAGGACCACATGAAGACTTAGTTTTTAAGTTTAATAACATCGAAACTATACCAGGGTACGAATTCGCTTCATATTGTAACGTGGAGGCCAGCCGAAGAATGAGGCGTGATGAACCATGAACAAGAGATGATTTAATGGCTGCTGGCCTAGCGCGAGCGCTCCGTCCCGCGCCACTGCCAGCTTCGTCTTCGTCACGCTACCCGGGGCCTCCGAGCGATCGTCCCGATCGGTGACGAACGGACGCGCGAAATGGCGATGGTCTTGAGTGGAGGGTTGAACAGTATATACAAGATGGTGCAGTGCTGGCCGCCACAGTGGATGAGATGATCGAAGGATAAGTCCCGGTCCACGAAGCATCCGGGCCGGAGGGTGCCAGGAGCTGACGGCCGAGGTCCTTGGACACACCGGACGGCAGGGGCAGGGGTGCGGTGTCTTCACGTGTGGGTCTTGGGTCGGTCGGGTCTTGGGTCGGTCGGGTCTCGGGTCGGTCGAGTCTTGGGTCCTCGTGTCTTGTGGTCCGGGCGGGGGACGGGGCTGGGGTGAGCGGCGAGGTCGGTTCAGGTCGGGCGGGCTGGGGCATGGCCGGGCGGCGCGGACCAGGCACTCACGGCCGACGTCCATGGCAGGCGCAGGACACCGAAGCTCCAGGACCAGGATGGCGATGAAGGGAACCCAGCACCTCACACCAAATGTAACGTGGCGGCCGGCCGAAGAATAGGCGTGATGAACCATGAACAAGAGATGATTTGTTGTTGTTGTTGTAGCCTACGACAGAATGGCACATACCCACTCTGGGGGATCGGCCAAGAATCGGGTGGTAAAGGTTGGTATTCACCTGTACGTAGTAAAGGCAAAAGGAAAGCACACGGGAGAGGAACACCGGGGGAGTCTACCACAAGAAGGGCACGGAGAGAATGAAAAAAAAGAAACAAAAAAAATTATAATAATTATAAATAATAATAATAATCATAAAAAATATATATATATAAAGGAGTTTGGATTGGAGAGAGAGTGAAAGAGAGAAAAGAGAGAATAATTTGAAAAATAATGAGGCATAAAAAGAAAATACTGAAAGCTTTAGCAAGGTAGTCGATGAGATTGCAGCAAGAAATTTTGAACAGCGTCACAAACAGACCTGTGGCTGAAGCCAAGTGTGGTGGCACCAAATGATAGCAAGTGTGGGCTGCTCAAACTAAGGCCAAGTTGCTGTAAGGGCAACTCCAGCAGTCTTCTTCTCAAAGAGGTGAAACGACGACAATGGAGCCAAAAATGATCGATAGATTCAGGCTCACGATAAAATGCACAGAGGGGAGATAACGCCAAACCAGATCTGTGCAGATAGAAATTTAGAGGGGGGATGCGGCAGCGGAGCCTCGTGAGAGATACTTCTAGCTGCTGAGATGGACAAATTTTCCTGCTCCAGGAATATTTCAGATGCTGATATTCCACCGATGTTAAAAGTGTTGTGTCTTGCACGCTTAATAACGCTCGTCGCCGGAACCTAGATGCTGTGATATACGCTGTAGCCGGGATGATGGGCAACACAGGGCCGCCTAGGGAAGCCTTTGCAAGGTTATCCGCGATCTCATTTACAGTCACGCTGGCTGCTGGCCTAGCGCGAGCGCTCCGTCCCGCGCCACTGCCAGCTTCGTCTTCGTCACAATATGGTTGAAACATTTTGTCCTTGGAAGAACAAATGCTAGAATTAGAAAATACACTATGAAAATATTCGTTGAAATAACCCGCAATATCCCGATGGTCGGTAATGATTGACCCGTAAATGCAAATTTAGGATACTGGCTTCTTTTTTTTCGCTCAAATAGTTCCAGAACTTTTCGTGCTGTTCAACCATAAATTTTGGTAACACTGTATTGAAGTAGCGCTCCTTCGTGGTCCGTACTGCACGCGCAAGGTTTTCTTTCATTTCTTTAATGGGATCGGATCGAGTTGTAAGCGTTTTTTCCTAAAGCGTTTTATCTTGCGTGTCATATGGATAATTTCGCGTGTCATCTACGGGTTTTGTTTGTGAACTAGTTTGTATTTATCAGGTACAAAGTTATTAATAAAGAACTGACACACCTCTTTAAAACGGCGCCAAATATTTATCACGCCATTGTCGTTAAAGTCTGTGAGGCATGTTTCCATATTTTCTATTATAGCTGCATCATATGCAAGTCAGTAGTCCTTAAAGGAACGCTTCACAGGTTTCTCAGATGGAGTAGAAGCGATTTTGTGTACATTGATACTGATAAGCCGGTGAACAGATATGCCTTCTACAACCGCAATAGTATATTCAGTTAGCATTCTGGGCAGAAATACCACATCAAGCACAGACTGACAAGCACAGACTAACAAGCAGACGTGTTGGCTCCTGAACTATTTGAACCAGGTCATGTGTTAGCGTTATGTTAAGCATGCTGTTTAAATGTTTACTGTTTCGTGAAAGTGCTTGCAAACGCTCCCAATCAATGCCAGGCAAGTTCAGGTCTCTACTAGTAACATTTAGGAGTACAGAAAGGTGGGCAAGTTGGTTATTACTATCCATGGTAAAACAGCGCCGAAAAAACACGAGGACGGAACAAACACGACAACAGTGTTGTCGTGTCAACTCCTGACGACAATAGGAGTTGAAAGTCAGCGCTCGTGTTGTCGTGTTTGTTCCGTTCTCGTGTTTTTTCCGCGCTGTTTTACCATGTCTACTAGTAACAATTTATTTTACAAGAAATGAGACAGATTTTCCTGTAGCTTGACAAGATGGCGCATCGGGAGGTCTGTAAATTGCGCACATAAGTTTGCGGCCCCAACACGTGATTTTTATGCATAAGCATTCGAGGTTTGGATCGTAATCCATTATAACAGCTTCTATATTGTGTTTAATAAGCACTGCAACGCCGCCTCCCCTAGAACTTTGATCCTTGCGGATAACTTTATAAGACTGTGAGAACACACCCTCATCACTTATTTCAGACCGTAGCCACGTCTACATTATTACTGCGTGTGAGGGTTGTGCTCTAATAAAGTAATTTCGAGATTGTATTTTTTGTTTAGCACACTGCGCGCGTTTAGGTTAATAATACGGAAGTGCTTGTCGCATTTTCGGGGAGAGCGTCAAGTGTGGCTGCGGGGCGGGTTTACTCATTATCTTTACGGGCATGTTTTTTGCTTCATCCCAGAAAAAAAGTTCTTTATAAGTCTTAAGTTTGTCATGAACCAGATATATATTTTTTTACTCTCAAGTTTCTCGGTTTGCGCGCTGTGCCACAGAAGCTTCCTTTGTTTTTTTTTTAGAGTAGCTTGCGAGTAGTCGTTCCTAATACTTATGTTTGACCTTTGAAGGTTGGTGCATTTCTCAACTATCACTTTCTTTTCATTGAAATCCTGGAGATAGATGATAACTGGACGGTTAGTGCCTTCCCGGCCAAGCCTGTGAATGCGGCCGATAGATTTGCACTCAACATCCAACTTATCTTTCATTACCTCAGTGAAAACCTCTTTCTTGAGCAGCGCTTTTGAAATTTCATCCGGGATGTCAGTTATGCCATGGATAACTGTATTTGATCGCCTGTTTCTGTCCTCAAGATCTGTTAGCTTTTTTGTCTGGAAGCCAATGCCGTGTTGCAGTGATTCAAGGGTAGTTCCGACCTGATCGTCGTGAGAAGAAGCTTCTAAAAGCTTTTCTTCAATTTTAGTGAACATCTGTTGAAGGTTGCTTATCATTTCTTCGGCATTAGATAGTTGAGCTTTAATTTATAAAATATCATTTCAAATAGTAGTTTGACCCTCAAGTTGTTCAAACAGCTCTTTCTGTGTTGGACCGGGGTTGACCTCGATGTCCCCACAAAGAAGCAACTTGCAAATATGAACACACTCGTATGCTAGCTCGAGACACTTCCGTGGGCACGGCAGGACAATAATGCTACCGCAATCGCTGCGTAATGAAGTGGGGTGAGGGCTGACCTGTAGAACGCAGAGCAGAGTTCTGGTTAGCGACATAGCCAGGCTGCGTCCGCCGTGCCCACAGAAGACGAACTCGTGAGGTGCTTCCTTTATATCGATGCGGTCAGGTGACGTCACGCCAGGACTTGCGGGTGGCGTCGCTAGTAGAGTCACATTATCAGGAAATGTCCCCGTTGTAATGTGGTCTGTGGAATAATCAGGACGAAGACGGAAGGCATCGATGATGCCATCAGCTTGCGAATGCGTGTAGACGCCTATTGCCGTAGATGCGCCGAGCTGCAGAATGCAGAGCAGAGTTCTGGTTAGCGACATAGCCAGACTGCGTCCGCCGTGCCCACTCTCTTCACGGAAGAGTACGCTCTCAAGGAAGCAGTCAGGAAGCTGTAAAAATGTAATTAAAACTGCATGATATCGCATAATCGGCTGCCGCGACGCAAGTGAAAACCCCAAGAACGTGCGAAATGTTCTCTACAGCGCTGTCCATCCGAGATTAGCTTATCTCTCTCGTTGAAGATAGCCGCTTAATTGATCTAGGATGTGACACACAAAAATTACCGTCGGGGAGATTAGGAAGATGAGGCGCAAGGAGAGATATGCGAGGTATTCGGGAGCTGATTGAGAGGATGAAATAGAACAAACGAGCTACGCAGAACGTGAGGCAGCAAGAATAAATCGGTTTGGTTTATTGGGGTTTAACGTCCCAAAGCAACTCAGGCTATGAGGGACGCCGTAGTGAAGGGCTCCAGAAAGTTTTGACCACCTGGGGTTCTTTAGCGTGCACTGACATCGCACAGAACACGGGCCTCAAGAATTTCGCCTTCATCAAAATTCAGCCGCCGCGGCTGGGGTCGAACCCGCGTCTTTCGGGCCAGCAGCCGAGCGCCGTAACCACTGAGCCACCTCAAGAATAAATCAACTCCTGCTAAGTGCAAGAAAGGGCGCAAAATAATCGAAATGCTGCAAAAGTGTGACGAACAAACGATAAGCCAGTAGTTGAGGTAAGAGAAAAAAAAATTGAAGGGCACACTTAAGGTCCTGCTTAAGGGTATATATGACGCGGTAGCTTAATAGGTGAATTCCATATGTGCCAAAGGTCGTTCTCTACTTTACATTCACAGATCCCTGGGAGTCCTCATACGTTTCCTGGCACAGTGGTGCAGCGGTTGTGCGATGCGCCACTGCCCTGTGACATAAGGTGCTCCCAGCGGTGGGCCTTATGCGCTCTTCCCGAGCGACAAATCATTAATTTAACTGCCACCTGCCACTTTGGACAGTTTACTCACTACCCGGTGGGCAGGCTGTGATGACACCTGCCTCCTAGGTTGCTCTCTGGGGACCACCTGTCAGAGCCATGCTCGTGATTTTTCGCTCACAACGTCGACAGAACTGGGGCCGACAACGCCGACGCTCACAGTGGCTACAACGCCGAGGCGGGATTTTCTGCGTAACGGGGCCTTTAACGCTCTGGCGTTAAAAAAGGCGGCAGCGCCTGTATCGCGGGACATTTTAAATTTTTTTTGTCTATTCCAGAGTATTTCCTTTAGTCAAGTTGTCGATACCTCCTCATATCATAAGTATGTTTACAGTCATAGAATGTTTTGGTGGAAGTAACCCATGTGTAGCTACCCCGCTAGCCGATTACGAAGCCACTTGACCCCTTATGTCAAGGATTCTGGCGATAGAACTCAGAATGTAGTAAGAACAGTTTGCGGCAAACACGGTAAAAGTTGTAACATTGGTGACTTGAGCGGTTAATACTAGGGCTCAGAAGTTTAGGCGTTTAATTAAAAATACCTATAAACGCCCGGCGCGGCATTCTAGAGCATTCCTGTCTTCCTCTGGTATGACCGCAAAATGTTGCACTTTTTTGAAAATTGCTGAATAAAAGTGCCTCGGGACACCCTTTTATTTAAGAAGAGGCAAAGCAACGCAACGAACAAGCATGACGAAAAAAAAAAGACAAACATACGCGTCGTTGGTCGTTGCGCTACTCCGTCTCTTCTTAATCAGTGAACCAACCAGCTCCATTTGCCGCTCTACACCCTTTTGCCATCTTTCTAGACAAGAAAGAGGTGAAGAAGAAGAAAAGAACTGGGAGAAAGTGCTCTTATTGACAGTACCACCCGATATAACCCGAACCCGAAAGGTACAACATATGGTTGGTCAGCTACGGCGTGTTGCGTTAGTGCGGAGTTGGTGCTGAGTCATTTAGTCCAGGTTGGAAGGGATGGCATACAAAGAGAATGCGTGTGCTTGGCGAAGGAGTCGTGTTCTGCTTCGCGATAGAGAGGAGTGTGGTGGTAAGATGTGGTGCCTGTTGTGAAGGCGGGCGGAAAAGTAAGGTTTTCCTTTATCTCCATGTTTGTGAAATGCCTCCGTGGCACTGGGTTCCTCTGGTCTTGGCCGACCTGCTTGACTGTTTAGCGAGGGAGCTGACGTTGTAGCCCGCTTCCATCCACACTTGGGTGCCCAGGGATGCAAATAAATCATTTCAGTTTTTGTTGTGTTCGTAACACAGCTCGTAATTGTAACTATGGGTCTTCGGTTTGGGTATGGGTATGGGTTCGTTTTGAATGAGACAGGTGATACGGGCTATTCTGCACCGACAAGCGCCGGGTGAGCAGCCGGCTCAGCATGAAAGCAACCGCTGCATTGCATGCAGGCGT